>NC_066586.1:16410811-16463311 GCF_905475345.1 Vespula vulgaris | reverse complement strand
GGAATTAAGTCTTTCCTCGGAGGATCAACCGCTCTCTCTCTTTCTCTCTTTCTCTTTCTCTTTCTCTCTCGATCCTACGATCTTTTGAATAACGAATGAGTCTCGTTCGTGTCAATCCACGCGGGAAATTGAAAATTTCATCGGATGAGTTATAGATCAAAGTCGACTACGACTTTAGTTTACTGAAAAAGATTACTTAAAAAGAGAGAGAGAGAGAAAAAGAAATTTTTAATGGTTGTCAACGCGTTTTAACAAGACAGACGAAGTGATTATAAAAAAGAGAAAGAAAGAGAGAGAGAGAGAAAGAGAGAAAGAGAGAAAGAGAGAGAATGAAATGAACTTCGATAAACTCGATATGTTATTACTCCTACATATCAATTATAAAAGGAAGAATATAGATACTCGAAGACAATTTCCCTTCTTCGACGAAAATTCTAAATATTTTTACGAACAGTTGACCCGAATATTCCTGCTTAGTCTCGAACTCGGTTAGGTAGTTTCTTTGGAACTTGTAGGTTTACTATTAAAGAAGAACCATCACGGCCAAGTTTAACACCCACGACACGTTCTTAAGGTACTTCAAATATTTCATAGAGTTTAATCGTTCTTTGCCACTAGATAAAACAAAAATTACATAATATAATAATAATAATAATAATAGTAATAGTAATAATAATAAAATAAAAAAAATAAATAAAATAATAAAGTAAAATGAAATAAAATATATATATATGTTATATGTATCATAATAATTAATATAAATATACTATATAATTATATTATATTATAAAAGAAATATTATGAAATAATACTTATCACATTCTCGAGCATATCCGAAGATCGATGAGAATCAAGTGCTATATAATTTTGTAATAATAACTTGAATCTGATTAAAAAAAAAAGAGAAGAATAAAAAAATTAAAAGAAAAGACAAAGTGAATTTCTTTAGATCTATATAGAGTAATAGTACGAAATATAAGATATCATTTATATATATATATATATATATATATATATATATATATATGTGTGTGTGTGTGTGTAAATCGGAATTTTTTTTACTAATTTTAATATGTCTTGTCCAATCCTTGATCTCATATTAGGCACATATTTTATATTCGATACAGTTATCCTAAATAAATTCATCTTTAAATTTAAACGTCTGTGACGATTAGCTTTTGAAAACGGATAGTCGATCGAATATACGTCGCATTAGAAACTAATTCCACTCTGAACTTCGTCGTTTGTTAACCGCCTCGATTAACCCGTATATAACGTGTCACTTTGTACTTGATTGCTGCGAGTAATTAATTCCCTTGGCGTTTCTTGTCGACTGGAACTAATTAGATTACGGAAAAAACACATGTCTCTTGTTTCCGTAATTTGTATTCCGACTTACTCGAGAGTATAAAATATCGTTAAAGGTAATGGATACACGTCCATTGTTAATTTCTCTCGACTATAATTAACGAGGAATATGGTGCGTTTAGTTTAAATTGCATTATTGAATTTTACATAACAGGAGACCAGTATACGTGAGATAAATATAAGTATCTAAAGGATCAATGTCGGTAAAATAGAAATTCACTTGAACGACAGAGCGACATCGCGTTCTACGTTATCGACGTGAGATAATAAATTCTCTTATACCGACGGTCGTCTAAGTTGTAAATAATTTATACGGATAATTCAGGATGGTGTTACTGCCTCTCCTGAGACGGCCATTAACCATGACGTTCTAGTTCCGACAGCGGCAACTTCAAAGAACTCCTGTACCTAAGTGGAAACACGAACCGTGAATCGATAAAAATGAATGGATCAATTCTGATTAAATCTAAACTATCAATCATTCGAATTCTCTTTGCTTTGATACTTCTGTAAACATTTTCAATCGCAATGCGGTGTGACCACGGTACCATAACTTTTAAACTCTGTCGTTGCTCTTGCAAATGGCGATGCAAATGTTTGATACCCCGTAAGAAAAAACCTCCGCCGCCGTTTAACAGGGCAACAAGCAGAGATACCAAAATTGGTTTACATCCAAAATTGTATACCCATTATTCGCATGCACCGTCGGTTGGTCGATACAATGTTTTGCCGATCAAAACTAAAGGACAAGCAATAAGGTAATTATATCGAACGAAAATGTTTTACACTGATAACGAAGAATCTTTAACATAGATTTATCAAAGACATTTCGTTGTTCGATAATAATACGACTTTGATGATTAATTCAGTTGGAAGAGAGAGTTGGAAACGAAACAATTTTCTGAGAGCTTGGGTGGTCGTTATTTGAAATCACGCTTAATTCAAAAAGATTTGATGATCACAGGACGTGGTCCAGGAACTCACGAGATAGAGCAATGGCCCGAGAACGTTCTGAATAAACCTTGCAAGAGCATACACGAAGATGTCGGTTTTGGCACTGTTCCACGTTTCAAAAGTGTTTACTCTAAGACACCTGGTCCAGGTCCAGATTAAAAAACAAAAAAATATTTCTTACATTTGGAATTATTTGAATTAATATTGAAAGAAAGAAATTTCTATGAATTTTAGGATACCTTAAAGTACATAATCCTTATTATTATTTGGAGCTGAATAGATTGAAAGGTTTTTCCTCCTTACCAACCTTTGAATACGATGGTCTTATGCCAAGATTTAAAGATATTCAAAGAGACCACTCTTTGCCATGTAACATGTACTCCCTTTTTACTATTTACTATTACAAATTTTTCAGATCGAACTTGTTTGATAATAATGATTATAACGTTTCATAGATATAATGTGAAAGATTCGAAATCCATTGAAGCTGTTTTAAACAAAGTTATTGGAAAAAGAGGGCCGTACGATTTATTTACAGGCATCTATTAATTTCACAAAAATTTAAATTTCTCCAAATATTTGTATAATCTAAGTTTGATAACATATTTCATTTCAGGACCAAGGGATGAAACTACGTTGAAGGGATATATGAGTAAGAAAATAGAGGATTATCGAGGTTGGCCGCTAAGTTTGCCCGGTGAAATAGACAAACTTTTACACAAATCGAATTATTACAAGGGACGTATCACGACATGTCCAAGGTATATCATAAAAATAATTATTGTTTAAAAGTTCTCGAATAAAACAATAATTGCTTTTAGATTTCCGAAGATCAGTGGATTGAGGATGGCATTAAAAGATATTAACATGTGTTACAAGGATCCAAATGATCCTGGGCCTGGCTATTACAATCCTTCCTCACCTCGAAAACCTAAAAACAGAATGAATTATCCTTTCGATAGTAACATCGAAAACGTTCGACCGATCATGCAAGACGTTGGATATCCTGGACCAGGAAGATACAAAATTAAAGAAGTTAAACGTATCAAAGGGAATGGATGGACCTGGATCTTTAAAAGCAAAGAACCTAGAACTATAGGTGCCATCCTCCCTAAACCTTACAGCAATTTTTGATCAATTTTTGTATATCTCAAAGAAAGAAAAGAAAAAAGAAAAATAAAAAATAAAAAATAAAGAAAAGAAAAGTCTTACTCGTGAAGGATCCTCCTCAGTTGGCCGATAAGTGATCGGAAGTGTTAAAACCGATCCAATTTCAAGAGTTTTCCCAGGTGGCATAAAAAATGGTCCCAATGGATTGAGCAAAGTCACCCGTACTTTTACCTCTCTGAAAAAGAAAAGGCAAGAGTTTGATACGAAAACTTCCGAGATTTCGACACGCAATTACATCACGAGGGAGATAGATCACCGAGACGACACGGAGAAAGTATTGACTTAATTTATCCATAAGATTTTGCAAGAATCGAATGCAACAAGTTTTGCCTTCTTGTAAAAAACAGAGGGAGAGAGAGAAAGAGAGAGAGAGAGAGAGAGAGAGAGAGAGAGAGAGAGAGAGAGAGAAGGAAGAGAAGATTAAAATCTAACCGACGATCAAATTTCTCTTTCTAACGATATATACCTGTCGGAGATATTTTTCACTGATAAAAACTTCCTCGACGACGAGCCGATGATCGTTGGTTCGAAACTTATTTCACGTGTAGTATTCAAAATGATTATAGCCGGTTTGATTACAGGACAATAAAGTTTAGCAAAGAGAGTTTCTTCTCTTGAAATACCGTCTGCCGTTTCGATTTCTATCGAACAGGCGACGTCTATCGTTGTTGAGTATGCCTCGAAATTTTCCAAAAGATCGCATTCTCCTAAAAACAAATCGTTGCTTGAGATTTTTAAGTTTTCTTTCTCCTTCTTCGTTCGATCGGTTTCTTCTACTTCGTTGTCCTTTGATCGTTTCTGCCTACGCGTCTTAGCTACAAAGAAATATTGAAAGAAATGATTTTTTCAAAAGAATTTTTAATTTAGTCAATTATTGTATGTAAAATAATATACAAAAAAAAAGAAAGAAAGAGAAAAGAAAAGAAAAAAATTACCAGGCAATTTTTCTTTTCTCGTAGATTTTTTTTCAATGTTCGTCAACTTTTCCGTTTCCAATTCCTTCGCAATCATAGAAGCCTTCAACTCTTGAGTTCTCTTCGTTACGGCATATTTCGATAACTTTGGCTCGAAAATAAATTTGATCACGACGAGATCGTTACTTCGTAAACGTCCACTCGCTGGGACGATGCTCATTTGACGGGACGAACACCTAAATTCGTAACGAGCTGTAAACTCTTTCGATTGATCCTTCTTCAATACATTACAACTGCAATTTGGATAAGATGCCATGTTGAAGGCCCGCAACTCGATGCTGATCTACATTCGTAATTATTAACGATAATTTTACATATTTTACGATATAACAAAGTAACGTATAAAAATGAAAATCAATGAATTCTAAATATATCGTATCAACGAACAAAATTGATACTTAAATAAAATTCTGTTTACGTATCAATAAAACAAAATGTACCGTCATTGATTTTTACGATTTAATATTGTATTTAAATAAATATTTGCAATGAGTAATTAAAATTCTTTTTCGCGATAACAGTATACCTTATTATACGTACAATGTTTCAAAATTTCAATAACTCACTATGGAAAAGCAACCACAAGGAGTCCCTGGAAATTCTAAAATTTGTTCGCTCAATTCGCAATATGTATCGACGATATAGACCGAGACTTTGATCACATTTTTCTCAATTCTCTTGTCCATTTTACGATCGAGCTTAGAAACTGCACTAGATGTATCTGGTTCGAAGAAAGAAAGAAAAAAAGAAAGAAAAATATCTATAAAAACAATGATAAATGTAATTTGTATTATTATTGAATATATTTTCATTTACTTTCTTCTTTAAACGAAGTTTGTTCATATTCATCATTAATGTCTTCAGTGATATCACAACGACGATGAAATTCTTTTTTCAGATCCTTCAAGTTTTTCTTCCGTAACATTCGACATTCATTTCCATCGACGATTTTTGTTTTAAATGGTAATCCCGAACCCATCCGAAATTGTTTTGATTTTCTAACGTAAGGATTTTTCAGCTTGTCAGTCTCCAATTCTTTCCCACGTCCAGCGAGCTCGGTGATCGTCACAACTTGTACAAGAAAACTAATTTCATAGTTACTATTAGATCAGCTCTTGATCTTTGCACTGAGGCTACGATAAAAAGATTGAAAAGAAATGTAGATATAAAGAAATGTATCTCAATGACGACGGCGAAACTTTTGAAAGAAGAAATGTCTGTGGGCTAATCTAACTTTCGAAAAAAGTGATTAGAAATCTGTTATTAAATAGCTGAGATAGTCAAAGTATAGTAGAGGTATTGCTCAACGAGATCTTTTTCTATTTTGTTCTTAATATTTATATATATATTTTTTTCTTATTGTTCAATTGATTAAAATCCTTACCTTCGTTCTCCCTCCAAACCATTGACACCTAATTCATTTCCAGGAATGTCTATTGAAAATGGTGAATAAATCAGATGAAGGGGTATACTCTCGCCAGGTAAGATTTTACCAAAACCATAGTTCGGCTGTATCTCCATGAATGATGGTAAATTTACAAAACCGTATTCTTGAACTAGCAGGGAAACGTTTGTCAGTGTCAACTCTGCGAGTACTGATTCGTGAGTAAACACTCGACCTAACTCTACGTGACTCGGTTCTAAAAATAAAATTATAATGATTGATAAAATAAAATATTTCTATGGTATTCTAAATTAAATCATTCTTTGTATATTAAATAAATTTTTCTGAAATTAATGCATCGATATGCTATATATTTTTAGTATAGAAGTATTAGAACTATTAGTATAGAACATTTTACTATTATATAAGATTGATAAATAAATAAGTCAACTTTATCATTCTTTAAAAATGATCTCACCTAATATCAAAGCATGACAAGTTGTAAGCGTACTGAGAACTTTCAAAATCAATGGTGATGCATTAATGGCGTCCGCTGACATTGATTTTACATGTATTGGCACTTCCAATACGTTAGATATAGAATTATAGTATCTAAAAATAAATCCAATTTAAATTATTATACAAAATAGATCTCGATAAAAAATACCTTCTCGATTTTTTTATTATATTAGATTCAGGAATAAATCTAACACTGATTGTGTTAATCGATTCAGGCTGGATTAAAGTCGATCGTGGATATAAAAATATTTGATTTTTAAGAGATCTTGGTATACTCATCGACACTTCGATGCTCGATCGCCCTATCGAATAGATTATAAATCATTATAGATCATTATTTTAGACTTTCGCTTCGTTTATTACTTAACGGGTAAATGATAAATTAACCAGTATTGATAATGTTAAAGTTCTGTTGATATATTCCAAAATCCATCACGACAATCCCTAGATCTATATAAGATGGATCTAAATGGATCTGTAGACCTGTTGCTTCTGCCCACATTGATACATCCTGCGTAAATCATTGAAATATTCAACGATGTTATATATACGTATAAAAAAATTGTATCCGATATATAAACTCGATAGAATATATCCTTTATCGCGTACACGCCTGTCAAATATTTCTTTGTTGATTTTGAAACGTAATTGAAGATTTTCGAAATGAAATCCGACGTATTTCGGATAAAATCGTATTCTCAGACGACATGAAAAATCAGCTGGTATATCGATCATAGAAAAACTCATGTTGTTTTTCTTCCTATCGTTTTCGTTATCGTCGATCAACCTATCTATAAAAGAATTATGAAAAATGAGAATAAAATATAAAAGTTATTTATTTTAACACTATTCATTTAACCTTCGTTAAATAACATTGAAATATCTTCGTCGCTCGATTCCACACTTTGAATTTCACCGTTCTCGAAACTCCACACGAAATAATTATATTTACGATCTTTATTTTCGATCAAAAGCGTAAATAATTTTTTCCCTTCGTTAGAAATCGTAAGAATTTTTTCGTTCAATTTCGAATCGGTAAATTGCCAAATCGGTAAAGAAACAAATCTACAAACAAATATTTTTAATTTTGTAATTTTTTTTTTTTTTTTTTTTTTTTGATAAGATCTACCTAATCTCTTGCGGATTGATTATGGGTATGGGAATTTCAGGTAAGCAATGAATCGGTATAGAAAAACGATGATAT
This sequence comes from Vespula vulgaris, assembly GCF_905475345.1. Classification (NCBI taxonomy): domain Eukaryota; kingdom Metazoa; phylum Arthropoda; class Insecta; order Hymenoptera; family Vespidae; genus Vespula; species Vespula vulgaris. The sequence goes on along the minus strand of NC_066586.1, from coordinate 16,455,738 downwards.
GTCGTTGGATTGTCAGGTCCAAATGTTAAAAAGTGTATCATAGCGATCACTTCTTCTTCGTGAATCGGCAAAAATTTTATATTTATTTTTACATGCAAGCCGGGCTTTAGTTTAGCAGCAGAATACATGTTCACCTAAAATAATATAAATTAATTTAAGAAAAAGTTCCATATATATATACAGAATATACAGAAACGTTTATAAAAATATAATATATAGGCATTAGTACATACGTATATATGTATATACTCACTTCAATAACTGGTTCCCAAATTTTCGTTTCGATCTTATGGTATCTTATATAAGCCCATTTAGAAGACTTGTTAAAAATACAAACTTTTCGACAATACGTTTTACCAATTTGAAAGTCCTAAAACAATGTATATAAAATTATAATTGATCGTAAACATTTAGAGAACGAAAGAGAGAGAGAGAGAGAGAGAGAGAGAGAGAGAGAGAGAGAGAGAGAGAGAGAGAGAGAGAGAGAGAGAGAAAAAAAAAGAAATAAAAGAGATTAAAAAAAAAATTGTATACAAATGTTACTTTAAATTCGATTTTATCAGGATTCGCATAAAAACAATTATCAATTGGAAATTCATCATCGTCTAATAGTAAATGTTTCTTTTTTTCAAAATGGACGACGGTCAAGCCTTCCTTCACCGTAGTAACTTTTTCTTTCGATTTCGTTGACAAATCTTTTTCTTCAACTTTTGTACTTATTTCATTGTTCTTCTCAGTCGTTGTTATCTCTTTGTTAAGTACAGTTATACTTTCCGTTCGTTCCTTTTCTTTATTTTGAATTTTATACTCGCGAGATTCGATATATTTTTCGAAATAAATATTAGGACATTCTTCCTCATCGAACGATCGAACGCTTCGTATTCTTTTTATTAACTTTATACAACGTCCGTTCATTTCTCGACTAATTTTTTCAATAATCTCGATAGTTCGTTTCTTCCTAGCAAATTTTTCTTTCTTCCTATTCCTCTTAAACGTAATAATCTGAAATAAAATAAGAAAAGAAAAAAAAAAGAAAAAAAAATGGAAGAAAAAAAAATAAAGAAATAATATTATTTATTTATTACGTTGAATAGAAATGACATTACTTGATCAAAAATAGGATGATCGTAAGGTAAACTGCCATCAACGATCTCATACTTTTCTAATAACCTACAATTGTTAATGAAATCTTTCTTTTCGTTTTCTTTTTTCGTTTTCTTTTTTCTTTTTTTTTTAAATCATTAAATCAACAAATTAAATTAATAAATATATTACCTGTTAACAAATTTCGAACGATCGTGTTCCCGTATCTTTTTTCTTTCTTCCAAATGACACAAATAATCCAATCGTTGATTCAAAAGTTCGTTCTGCAAAATTTTCCGAATTTTTAATTTTACGCGATCTTGAGTTTTTTAATAGATCAGAAAAATCCATCGACGATTTGTTATATACCTTGAGTCGCATGAAGGAAACGACGAATTTTTTTTGAGAACATTTCTTAAAACGTTCGTTTTGTATACTTTGTATTTTCAAACGTAGCATTCGTTTTAATATAGATAATTTCGTACACGCGTAATCTTTATCTTCTTTTTTATCTTCATACTTTTCTTGAGCCAATTTCGAACATTCCTCAGTACGAATTCGCTCATATTTTTTTAAGGTTAATAATCCTTTGAAAAAAGATAATAATTTAACGTTTGGTTACACAAAACACTTGAGCTTGACACATAGCTTACCTCTCAATACGTTAGATCTCTCACGTTTGAGTCTAGCCTCGGTTTTCTCGTCGAAAATCTGTATTTCTTCCTAAACGCACAAAAATTTGATATACAAAAAAAAATATATATATAAATACACAAATGAGGTTATAACTGATATACCTTCTTTTTCACACTTCGAAAACGTAGATTTTGACAAGCCATAACGATACGTTATAACGTGCTACGATTTTAATTCGTAATACCGATCGTATGTTATTGGATCGGAAAACAAAAGAATTTGAGCGATTGAATGGTAAGAATCGTTCGATGTTGAGTATCGATCGACATTTTTTAATACGATGGATCATTAAGGCTTTATTAATTTTCATATGTGTACGTTCGCAAATATGCGATTTTAGCGACAGCTGCGGACAAAATATGAACTACAAACGGAATAGAGGGACACTGTCATTATGCGGCTTATAATATCGGTGTGTAAGCTTGCGTAAGTTATAACCTTCTCGTATAACCTAACAATCGCGTTAGTGTGCGATAGAAAGTTTTCTAGTTGAAAATAGTATTTATTATTTTTTTATTATTTTTTTCTTTAATTACGAAAAACTAAAAGTTAACTACAACGGATGGGAGGGCAAATGCAACACACGGTAAGGATAATTCACAGATTCCATAATTATCGTGATTCATACGCGGAATTACCGTACTTGGCCACTTTTGATTTGATTTTTTTAATCATCATTCTCCTCTACGCCTCTTCCTTCGAAGAGATGAAATTTCCTGCCATATGGAATCATAACGAAAACGTTTTGGATAATAACGTACTACGAGATTATCATGGCTGCACCGAATGCATAATTCATGGGTATCCCTAAGGAACTTTGAACCCGTTCGTTCTCTCGATCTGGCGCTACCGGATTTAAAAAAACCTTATTATTTCATCGTTTTCCAACATCTTGAAATCTTTCGATAGCTCTCATTTCACGAATCAAACACTCGATATTATTTTTAAACGATAATAAATAATAAAAATTAACGATCTTTCTTTGGCCATTATCTTTCGATATCAAGCGATATTAAAGAATAATACATATAATATGCTTTAACGATATTATAATATCGACTTTTTTTTTCTCCTTGAAAAATAATTATCTAATCGAACAAACAAAATTGAGTAGTGAAATATTGATTTTTAATCAGAATGGAAATTAATTGTAACGATACTTTTAATTTGTCATGTCGTTCCCATGAAGGTTAATGAAATATTACGTTTTGAAATATAAAATGTTGTTAAGTCAAATAATCGAAAAATATAACAGTCGAGAGAAAATGATCGCTCGTGTCTTACGAGATAAAAGAAGAGGAATAAGAGGAAACACACAGAGAGAGAAAGACAGACAGAGAGAGAGAGAGAGAGAGAGAGAGAGAGAGAGAGAAGAAAAGAGATAAAAATTTTTCCCTGTTAGCCATATGTCGAATAATTTCGAATATTAATAGGGATGTTGGGAGAGGAAGGTGGTGAGGGAGGGGGAATTTCACGGGGCAACTGACACCCATATCTTATAATAGGGGAAACGAGTGTACCCGCGGATAGACGACAACGGCAGATTAATCGACATCCAATTAAGTCTAATAACTTTTTAATTTACGATCGGTTGCTTCGACGTCGCAAAAAAAGACAAAGAAAAAACAAAAAAAGAAAAAGAATTACCAGCCGTCACTACGGCATTTTTCACATCGATCAACGATCGAAGATCATTAGTACGAAAATTTTTGTAGATTAAGTTGACTAATAAAAATCAATTTAAAAAATATATATATAATACGAATAACCACGAATTTCGTGAATAAAACGAATAAATAATCATTGAACAATAACTATTGAACTAGATAATCATTGAACGAGATTGTCGATCTAAAATAATTGTAAAAGTTATAATGAATACATACACATACATATTTTTCGACAAAAAAGAATGAAGAAAGTTGACACGCGAGAAACGTCAAATACTTCCGAATATATTATTTTGAAAATAATTGAAGACTTCTGTCCGAGAAGTATTCACGAGTGGACTGTGTCTTCTTTCAATTGTTTCTGCTCTAGGTCTCAAGGTCACTCATTGACCGAATCAGGGGGTGGTCGTTTTTCGAAGATCATTTCTCTCTTTTTCTAGTTTTATCTGTCTATCTATCTATCGTTCCTTATACTTTCTCTCTCTTTCTCTCTCTCTCTCTCTATCTATCTCAAGAGTTGGTCGCGTGCCCGAACAGAAGTCACTTCGTGTTTTCTCGTAAATCATTCGAATGAACAAAGACTCAAATTCGTTCACACAGTGGCACACGTTTCACTTTCTTGTTAAGCTACTATACATTTACGAGTTCGAATTTTCTCTCTCTCTCTCTCTCTCTCTCTCTCTCTCTCTCTCTCTCTCTCACTCTCTCTCTCTTTTTCTCAATCTCTCTGTTCCTCTTTTTTATTATCTTTCACTGTTGCTTCTGTTTACTTTCGTCATTCATTCTACTTTTTCCCATTAAGCTCGTCTTCGAAATGGTATTGTTAAAGGCGTCCTTCGAAGGTGCCTCAACCCAAAGACCTACTGGCCCTAAATTTTCTTCAAAAGTGTGTTAAATAGGCGTTAGTTTAAACGTGAGTACGTGTCCCTACTACTTATATATAAACCCATCGATAAGTTTTGGCTTCTGAAACCTTTTCACTTTTAAAACCTGTCATGAGGAACAACGGTGGACTCCTACTAGGTGAACCTTTTTTTATCTACAATAAGATGTAAGTTCTCACGCGATAGAATCGAAAATGCTACTGGTATTTCTACGTAAATTTTAAACGTAAGAATTCTTTAAATATTTACTCGAACTTTTCCAACTTTTGAAAAATCTTTTGAATATTCGATAATCGAGGTAAACGAAAACGAAAAGAACGATCTCGATCTTTTCCATTTTTCTCTCTCTCTTTTTTTTTTTATATTAGAATTCGTTAAAAAAAAAAAAACTGATATATTACAGACAATAAACATATATAAACGTTTAATTACATTCATTTTTTTTGTAGTTTCATTTTTTATTTTTTCAAGATTATTAAATTACTTTTTATTATATTGTTAAATCAAAATTTTTTTAAATTATATTTAAGTACCTCTAATCATTATTATTACATTAGAAATCGCGCATGAATCGTAGACGAACCATTCGATAAAATTTCGAGAAAACTTGAAAATAAATAAACTGCACGTTATTGAATCTATTATATTTAGTATTTTATAAATTACTGTGATTGAAGAAGAGAAAGAGAGAGAGAGAGAGAGAGAGAGAGAGAAAGAGTGAGAAGAATGGTCACGGAACGCCCATCGAATTATCGATGCACACGTGCCTTTTGTGAAAAAATTCTGTCGAGTAGAGAAACAGTGAGAAAGAAAGAGAGAGCAAGAGAGAGAGAGAGAAAGAGATCGATGTGAAGAGGGTGTCGAAGGGGGGAGGGGGAGGCACCAGAGAACACGGGGGAGGTGTGACGCGTTACAGCTGGTTAAACAGCTGTACCCGGAGAAGGATAGCCGTGAACGAGGCGACAAATTCGAACAGGAGCCAGTAGAAAACCGTGTATGAAATTGGAGTAGGTAGCTTCCCTAATTCTTCTATTTTACTTTTCTCTCTCTCTCTCTCTTTTTTTTTTACTTTTTTTTATGTCTTTTTATCTCTTTACACACCGTACTTCCACTTTTCCCGAAAGAAAATTTATTTTTATCATCAGTGACATCTTCATCTTTTTCTTTTTTATTTATTTTTTTGTCTTTTTTCTTTCTTTCCTTCTTTTCTTCGATAGGTACGATCCTTCTCACGAAAAAATTTTTCGACTGGTTTTATGCCGATTTTTTTAGGTCGCAATATAAAATATGAAAAGTAGTAGAGTCTTTTCATGTTCCCAGTGAAAGAAGTTACATGGATACTATGGTGTCTCGCCAAAAAAGCAGGGCCAATAAAATTTACGAGTAGTATTCTTTCTCTCTCTCTCTCTCTTTCTGTCTGTCTGTCTCTCTCTCTCTCTCTCTCTCTCTCTCTCTCTCTTTCTTTCTCTCTTTCTCTTTTCATTTCTCTCGAGTTAAAGTATTCGATCCTCTTCTATTCCACAAACTCACAGGAAACTTGTCCTTGGCACTGCTGACCTACTTACCAAGTCCCCATTGTTAAAATACAAACCGAACTTGGACTTGTAACGGAAGGAGAAGAGAAAATTTTGCTAGACTATGTAGGTTACTATGCCGTCATAATTCCCAAAGGATTCCTTCGTCTATCCATTAACTTCTCCTTTGGAGTAGGATATGTACTTATATCTATCTACCTAGATTCTACTTACATATACCTATCGACTTATATATACCTATTTGAAACCTACTTATATATATCTACCTAGAACCCACTTATATATATCTACCTAAAACTTAAACTTTCTAATCTTTTCAATTCTTCTTCATTCTTACCTTCCTTCCTTCTTTTCTCTTTTATTTTTATTCTTTTGTTAAATGTTCTCATCTCACGAACTGCTTGTCATAATCTTTAAATTGTCTATTATTCTTTCAGCTCAAAGATATTTATTAATTGATAAAAAAAAAAAAAGGGAGAAAAGAAAAATATTCATTCGTTTGAAATCTTATCGGATAATAGATACCTATTTACCTGTTCTACATTGATATCGATTAAGAACGCTTTAGATAGATACGAGTTACGTTAATCGTTTTATTAAGTTCCCGAAGAAATTGAGATTTAATGAAAAAGCATCGTTAATCAGCGAATCGTTTTCTTCTTGTTTCTTTTTCTTTTTATTTTTTGTTTCTTTTTCTGTAAACCGTATCACAACGTTAAAGCCTTTTCTTCGTTGAAACGCTTTAACGTCGTCGTAAGATGGATGCTATTGTTTGCGATGCCAGTTTTGTCTGATCATAGAATCGATCGATATAAATATTTCTCATCGAAAGTAGTATTATACAATTTCATTTTATGCGAGGCAATTTTTTACAAGCGTGAATACAAAAAAAAGAGGAAGAAAAAGATAGATATTAAATGAACTATAGATCTAACGACGACTAGATAATTGTCTTTTTAATTAAAACATATTTAAAAAAAAAAGAAAAAGAATGAAAAAGAGAAATAAAGTTTACACAATTACCACAGAGCAAGATTAATTTTATCATCTTATTATCTAATTCTTTTTTTTTTTTTTATAATTATTTCTCTATCGTATTTGATAAGACAAACCTTTTTTGTTTTTTTTCTTTTTTTTTTCTTTTTTAATTCGAAACACGGGGAAAAACTCCGTAACAATGTGCGAACTGAAGATATTACATAAAAAGAGAATAATTCCACGTTTTGACGCACTCTTGATAATTAGATAATTACATCTACGACGTTGCTAGCGATCGTAACGATAACAATTGCTCTTTGATAATTATTCTAATGTCAAATCGTTACACAATCTTTTTCTATGTTTACGAATACGATTAACAAAGTTGATATAACAATTTAAAACAAAATGAATTTTTTATTTTAATCTTATCGAAATATCGTTAAATTTCAGATGCAAAAGGGATATTCCTATTCTTTTTTTCTTTCTTTTCTTTTCTTTTTGGCAACAAAAAAAAGGTTCCGACATAATCGAAAAATAATGACGACAAAAATTGCGCGACAATTTAATAATATTAATCAAATCCGTGTATATAACGATTCAGAATTCTCATAGTCGCGGCATATATTGAAAAAATTAAAAAAAAAAGAAAAGAAGAGAAAAAAGGAGAAAGAAACAAGTCAAAATTTATCTATCCTTCCTCCCGGCTCTTCTTCTCCTCTTCTTTCTTCTTCGAGAAGAGCAGCCGCCGGAAATTTTGCTGCGTCAGGGTTTCGATGAAGCAAACTTTAAAGGATGCCGCAACACCGGTAGCGATCATTATCCTTCCCCTACGTAAAATCGTTCTTCTGTATCGTAGTTGGTAGTAGCTGACAAATAAGCAAACAATATGTCGTCCATTAAAATTCATCTCAATTTTTTATACTCATCCTTATCTACACCTTCTTATCGACGTCATCATAATCGAAACAATTCTAAGTTATAATCGATACTTAGGTATACATATGTACTATATGAGTATGTATGTATATCCATAGGTATTTACTAACGTTATTTGTCACGATGATTTTGCATAAAAATTGCATTAAGGTGTCAGAACACGTGCGGATGAAAGATTTTTGAGAAAGTTTGAAGCACCTCCACAACAATATTTCGTCCTCGAGAATGAAAAGACTTTGACTTGCGATAACGGACATTTCACGGAATTTAGTTAACAAATCTGACCGTAAATGGATTTGTAAATGAAATTTTACGTCTTTTTGAGGTACGAATGAACGGCCTCTTCCATCTCTTTCAAACTCGTCGACGATTTCTCCGATTTTTGCAAATTTCTATTGGTGTAACTATAATTTGTCATATGACAAGTTTGAAGAGAGAATTTAATTTATATATGTGTGTATATGTGTGTGTGTATATATATATATATATATATATATATATATATATATATATATATATTGTTTATAAAGATAGATATTTTTAGATATTTCTTCTTCATTTTCCATAAAAAAATAATAATAAAAGGTATATAAAATTATTGAAAATTATTGAAATAATTTATAGAAAAACATAACCAACATATCTACATATCGACATATGTAATCAATTTTATCTAGTGTCGATTATAAAACAAACGTAGATTTATGACATAAATTAAAGATATAAATATAAATTTATTTTAGTTAATACAATAAATTAAAGAATGGCGGAAAAACGAAACTATGAAGTAACAAAAGTTAGAAAGAAATATATAAAATTTCATGTCCTTTAACATAAAATGCGACAAATCTTAGAGTTTACAAAGATTTCTTATGGTTGAAAAACGGCCACACGACGGCCACCATTGAAACCTCTACTTTCGAGCCCCTCGTAAAATCATCAACTCGTAAAATTCGATTTTTGTTTGTATTCTATAAGAAAGTCAATCTCGTAAATCATATTGCGAAGAGATATATGACCTTGGAATGGAAATCCAAGGCCGTATAAGATAGCCACGTTTCTTCCTTTCTTTCTTTTCCTTTATATTTTCAAAAAAATATCCGAATTCTACAAAAATTGATTTTAAGCAATGAAATCCTAAAATAAAAAGTCATATCTCATAGTTGTCTCAATAATCATCTTAATCCTTCTATGATTTTTTTTATTCTCAATTTACTTTATATAATTTATAGATTGAATGTTTGATGCATGTCGTATAAAAATTTATTATATCCCGTTGCAACAAATAAATTCCTTCTAAAAAACAAAAAATGAAAAATTAAATTGAATTAAAACATAATAAATAGCAACAATAATTGTTTTAAATATCAATATAAAATTTTATTTCTTGCAAAAATTAGTATCTATCATATGAAATACTCAACATATAATATATGAATATTTATGAATATATATATTTGTATACATACACATAGATATTATATTATACATAGATATACATACATAGATATACATACATATATATATATATATATATATATATGTATAATATTGTAATAAAAATCCATGTACGACATTGACGATATTTTCATGATAAGTTTAGTCGGAAGCCGTTTGAACTTGGCTTGGAATAAAGCATGAACCTTTACCATGGTGTATTGCCAACGATATTTGATTTAACGCTCCGATAAACGTGCCATTTAAGCCGGTCTCTCGCTTTAGCAGCCACACGACACACGGAAAATCTCAAGATTTATGACTTTCCATTTTTACGCTCGCATGGCCGATATAAACGTCGCGAGTCGCGAATAGTTTCTCTACCTATGTAGTATCCTTTTTACGAGTTATTTTTGTATGTCTTTGCATCTTAAGCTATAATTATCAAAAATGTATATCCAGAGACGAAAAGGATGAATCGATTAAGTTATTTCTGTGTCTTGTCTCGTCGCCAAAAACGAGTTGACATTTGTAAATAATATATACATATGTATCTAATGAAAAACGATACAATGAAAAACAAAATGAATATAATAAAACAATTCACATATCTACTAATTTGATAAAATTATAGGATAATAGTGTAGTTAAAAAGAAGAAGAAGAAAAAAAGGGAAGAAAATTAACATCCATCCGTATAATATAAAATCATTAACGAAAAGCTAGAAATCTGTTGGTTACAAATAAAAATATGACCGAGAGATCAAAATCGATATTATAGCAATCAACATCGTACTTTCGTCATGGCGCTAAGAGTGTTCTTTCTCTAATCAACAATATGAGGATGGGTTGGTAGGGGGACATGAGGATGGTGGAAGGGGGAAGTGGATAGGAGTGTAAGAGTGGAGAGGGGGTAGCTACAAAGAGAAGGGAGAAAACCGACTCCTCTTCCACACTCTTTAAGTCGAAACGAACGAACTTCCGAAGTTCTCCGAGTTATCTTTCGAAGTATATATATATATATATATTCCGATGGAGTGGAGGGAATTGGACCGCCTTTTGCCACGCCTACTTGAACCCCCTCTATAACGGACGAGTAAGTACCACTGACAATAAGAAAAACGGAGGTGAGGATACGCACGAAGTGTTTAGAGAGATAGTATAGTAACTATTGTAACGATAAGACACGGCACGTAAGTAAGTAAGTAAGTAAGTAAGTAAGTAAGTAAGTAACAAAGTAAGTAAGTAAGTACTTACTTTTGCGAGTTTCGCGCCAGTGATAATCGCTATCCCACGTTTTATCTACCATGCAAAAAGTTACTTGATTTATTTCTAGGGGAGGTGGATAGGGCTTAAATTTTTTTTCACTCTCCTTTCTTTTTTCTTTTTTCTTCTTTTTTTTTTTTTTTTGTTATTTTAATCTGTAACAAATTCCGTTCTAGTTTGATGTGTTTGTCGTTTGAGATTGGAATTAATCGATACGAGGGAAAATTATTATTATTATTAGGTTTTGCGTGTGTATACTTTATATTAGGTATTATTAGTATGTATAGTATATACGGGTATTCATTTTTTTATATCTACTCTACTTTCTATTTTCTATTTTTTTATACAATTTTATATTACCGTATCTTTTGTATTTCTACCTTATTACTATATATTATATAAATTAATTCCTATATATTATACCAATATATAGAACTATATATTAATTATCATGTATTATATAAATTAATGTAATGCTTAATGCATCGGCTAGGAACAATATAGCTGTGCATCGAAACAAGACGACTGAATTAGATATGATAGATGTGATAAGTGATTACATGGAGGATGTTCAACATCTTTGGACTTATCTGATCTCTTGTTAGAGAAATTTTATGCGAGCAAAAGAAATTATTTTTTTTGTTTTAACTCTTTTTTTTTTTACAAAAATATTTCAGTTTTATCGATATTATTATTTTTCGTACGTAGATATCTATTTTTTTACAAACGTATTTATTCGATATAGATTAAATTTAGGATGTACTGAAGATTCAAAAAAAGTAGTGAGTCATCATTCATTGAATCATCCTAAACGTACACACACATACACACATATATATATTATTTATATAGACATATATAAAACGCCTAAAAAGTTTTTATTTAAGAAAAATCTCGGTCCTAACAATTAATAAAAATTTTCATCGATTTTGAACAATTAGTTGTACATTATGAGAAAATATTCTCGACAGATAGTTATGAATTATGACTTTTCGTATAACTACAACAGCATAACGCACTTTTATACATTATGGCCATTTATCTGTTTTAGTGGCCATTTATCTGCTATTTATACGTGAAGTGCGCCAAAGTTCTGTAGAAGGACACGAATGAAGGACACGTTTCAATTCTTCTAAGGTGATTTTTGGAATTCTGTGAAAATTTTCCATCTGGTGGCTGTCCTGTAGAAGGTAGTATTACTATAGTATTTCTAACAACAATTGATACCTTTATTGCGACTTATCCAAACAAACTATTTATCATTATCCACAATATTAAAATAATCTTGATATTTATGTTAGAAATATGTATCTATACACGTGCTGAACGAGTACTAATCGAAAAAGTTTCAAAATCTAGAAAGATAAATGCATGTTTATTTTTTTTTTTTTCTTTTATTTTGTATTATGAGTTCTCCTCCTCTTTCTCTCTCTCTCTCTCTCTCTCTCTCTCTCTCTCTCTCTCTCTCTCTCTCTCTCTCTCTCTCTTTCTTTTTCTCCTTCTCACCAATCATACTTTTAATTTAGCAATATCGAATTGTTTTAATCACATATATAAAATTAATAAGTTACTTGAGGTTAATATTAATGTTATTCATCATATCAATTTAATAATTATCGTTTCGTAATTATATCGTTTAATAATTATTGTTTGCTAGTGTTAAAGATTTTAACAAAAATCTCGAAACTTTTCTGTTGCTTTTAAGATGATAATTATACTATATCATGATCGTTCAAACAATGTTACGCATAATTATATTTTTTCACTTTGAGATTCTATTAAAAAATATATATATATATATATATATATATATATATACGTAAATAATAATATTGTATTAATGCAGTAGATAATTTTTATTTTAAGATCTTTTACGAAGATTTGAAATTTAAATTTTTCTTCTTGTTTTGTTTCTTTTTTAAGGATAATATACAAATCTTTTACAACTCATAGCGACCCATTGAGGGACACATTGAGTGGTCCAAACCAACAGAATCTTAACATTTCTGAAGAAGAATACTTATCTCTGTCGGTTAAAATAGGCGTGGTTGTTCCGAAGTATGACCACCCAGTAGTAATTTTTGAAAATTTTGAAAATTTTGGAAAATTTATAACTAATGTTTTTTTCGTTACTTAGCATTCAATTGGATTACTTACGCTTGCCAAAAAGCCATCGGCAAAAGCTACCTGTAAAAGTAACGGCAACTTTAACAACGAATTTCAACTTCACTGATTTTAACCATGAACACGTAAAAGAATATTTTTCAAAGAATATATTCATCAAAATTATGACATCTGACTAGCTAAGAAATAGTCCCTTTGGGAGCGACTAATTGAGATTCACCACAGGGGGTACCACAAAAAGACTCTGCTAACAACAAGGATTATCAGATTTACCGCGAGAGAAGTTAACTCTTCCTATTGCTAACCCTTTTACTACTAACATAAGATTGGGAGGATTGTTGTCACCTTTCTCGCATTACAAATTGGCTAAACTTTCTAGCTAATATTGTCAGAAAGAATCTATTTAGAAATATAAACGATCTGTTTTCCGACGAATGCTAAAAATATTTTCTCTAACTGGAGAGATTATAGATTTTTCGGATTCTGGGACGAATTGAAGTCCATTCATTGTTAGCAGAATAAATAGAGTAGTAGTCGCTATTCGGTATAGTACCTGCTATAGCATTCAATTTTATAGAGTATCGTAGTACCTTAATAGTTAGGATGTTCCTTATAATCGGTAGGTTTGAATCACTTTGAGATTAGATCTAAGCTAGTGAGATTGGTGATTAGTACTAGCGATTAGTTAGATAGGAAGTCTCTACGGAGAGATAGGCGAATCGAACGCGCGTTACCACGGATAGATTCTATGCGGAAAGCGTATCTCATTAATTGTCTCTAATAATAGGTGAGGTCCAATGTTTTGCTTATTTCGGTCTAAAGATTAACACTTTTTGGTATCCGTGAAAATGATCTAATATATCCTCGATGATCTTGGAAGAGAATAATTTCTTAGATTGGTTACGTCCGATGCCGAAGAAAATTTCTTAATTATTCATAAGAAAATATGACACGTTCTTCACGTTGTTCGGAATGACTAATCTAAATCTTTAATACAAGATACATGTAACATGTAACATGTAACATGTAACATGTGCAAGGATAATCACGATCATCTTGGATAATTACAAGGGAAGGAAAAATGTATCAACTTTGAAAGATCATATGTGCTTCAGTTATTTTCAATGATTCGCTTGATTGTTACGATTTCATCTCTGATGATAACAATGTGATATATCATATAATACTTATATTTAAAGTATCTCATCTATAAGATATATATATAATAAGATATATATATATATATATATATATATATATAGATCTATAGATCAATAAAAAACTTAACAAATTTATAAAGCTATCTAAACATGTGTATACAAATCTATAGATTATTTATAAATTCGCTAAAATCGATTACTCCAACTATCCTCTATTCTATAAATCCATAAATCTATAAATTATTCATAAATTTATCAAAATTGTTTCGTAATTGGGATCGTATATAAATTACATCTACAATTATAAATTATATATTTATCTTATCGATGATATATTAAATAATAATTCTGAGAGAAAAGAAATTTTAAATATTCAAAGATATATTATATATTACTTTCAAAAAATTCATCAAATATTGATAAGAAATCATGACTCGTTATGAGTCCGACGGCAATGCTGGTGGGTGTCAGAGATAAATCCAATCTTCTACCATAAGAAGGAGGAACAAAGAATCAGAAGATCGCAAAATCAGCGGGGCACCGAGTCGATCGCGGAGAGCAATTGGGTCCTAATTTAAGGAGAGAGAAAGAGAGAGAAAGAGAGAGAAAGAGAGAGAACGTGTACAAAAAAAGGGACGTAATTTTGTGGGCGCTGCTCCGGTGTGTCGGTCAACGACGGGCGAACGGACGGACGGACGGACGGACGGATGGACGGACGAACGGACAGAAGGACGAGAAGGACAACGACAACGACAACACCAACAACACCAACAACGACGACGACGGCGACGACGACGACGACGAAGAAGAAGAAGAAGAAGAAGACTATGTGGACCGGCTGCCTTGATAAATTAATTTGCACCGGAAACGTCTGACAGGGAAATGACGTCGTTACGTGCTACCGAATAACGCTACGGGGTACCTTGCCTTTTGTTCGTCGAACAGACTTCTTATCACCGCATATGTATACCTCGCCGATAGTATACCCACGTGTAAGAATAAATATAAAGGACCACCGCATAGGTGACTAGGGGAGATTTACTTTTTTCTAATTTTATCTTATTTTTTTTTTCTTACTTTTTTCTTTTTCTTTTTTTTTACTGCTTTATTATTATTATTATTATTATTATTTCTGTGGAAAAATGTATATCTCATATCATTAGTTTTATTGGATCTATTGATTTTAAGTTATAAAAAAAAAAAATTCTGATCATTGAATCTAGTTTTTTAGTTCATCGAGAGACGGATCGAACGAGTAAAAACGAGTTACGCATTATATGCAGTATTAACGTAATTAATTTATACCAATTAATTATGTCTAAATTAATAACAAATTGAAAAGGTAATGCAGAAAATATCTTGAAAACGATAAGATATTTATCGAACAATACTTCTCATAATTAACAGTACTTAATTGAGTAAGTAAGTAAGTAAGTAAATAAATACTACTTACGTCGAACTTGGACGATCTTGAGAAAAATAATTTTGAAAGGAACGCAGGTACGAATAATTTTCTATGGCATAACGACACGAATTCAATTTAAATCGCTCGTACTTCTCTACAGAAAGATAGACAAATGGATAGAAAAAGAGAGAAAGAGAACGAGAGAGAGAGAGAGAGATAATCGACTTATTAAAAAAATCTAGTGGGAGGGAGAAAGGGAGGAGGAGATCGACGCGTCCCCCATTAAAATTCTCTTCGCTTAATAATATACGATCGGAAGTTCATCGCTGCTGGATTAGAAAAGAGCAATAAATTTCCTTTGATAGTGCGGCAAGTCTACGACAGGAGTTATCTAGACCTAGATTTATGACAGTGTCAGAAAAGGTGTCGAATAGGTGGTCCCGGAGATCGATGAAGAAACAAGAGAGAGGAAGAGAGAGAAAGAGAGAAAAAGAAAGAGATAGAGAGAAAGACAGAGAAAGAAAGAAAGACAGAAAGAAAGAAAGAAAGAAAGAAAGAAAGAAAGAAAGAAAGAAAGAAAGAGAATGAGAGAGAGAAGAAGAAGGAGGAGAAGGAGAAGGAGAAGGAGGAGGAGAAGGAGGAGGAGGTGGAGGGACGAAAGAGGGATATGAACTGACTATCCGGTGGCATACAAGAGGGCTATAAGCGTGCAAGAAAGAGCGAGAGGGATCGGAAGGGAGAAGGAAAGAGGCCGATCTCATTTCGAAACGTGAATGAGCCGGCGGCTACCTCAAACGAGCGCTGCCGACACTCTTTTTCTTTTATCTCTCTCTCTCTCTCTCTTTCTTTCTTTCTCTTTCACTCTTCTTTTCCAACCTCGTTTTCTCATTCCCTCTCTTTCTCTCTCTCTCTCTCTCTCTCCCTCTCTCTCGTTCTCTCTTTTTCTCTGTCTTTCTCAGTTCTTTCCTCCTCCTCCTCCTCCTCTTTCTCGCTGTACTCTCTCCTTCCCCTCACCGCCACCACCTCTCCTCCCTTTTTCATTCCTCCTGAAGGCACATTCGAGTTTTTCCCGAACAACAATGGCCGGCATCATCCACAATCTCGGCGTTTGCTGTAACACAGGGAGCCGCCAGAAGTGGATCGGAATGATGTGCACCACCATCATCCTCCTCCTCCTCCTCCTCCTTCTCCTTCTCCTCCTTTTTCTCTTCCTCTTCCTCCTCCTCCTCTTATTCCAGGCAACGACTAATCAAGCGTCCTTCTCGTCTCGTGAGAGAGAGAGAGAGAGAGAGAGAGAAAGAGAGAGAGAACGTTCTTATTCTTATTCTTATTTTCTGTCGACTGTTCGTTCACGAGCACGTGGATGGATATCTTTTTCTTTTTTTTTGTGTTTTTGTTTTTGGTTTTGCTCTTTGGTTTTGTTTTTGTTTTTGTTCCTGTTCCTGTTCCTTTATTTCCCTCCATTACCTTTTATCTTATTTCGTTACAAAGTCTAACGTTGAAGTTTTAGTTCGACCGTCGTAAAACGTCCTTCGATTATCCCGTAAATTTATTTTGCTTTGATACTCCGTAAAGCTGTTATAAATGGGATTTAACTGTTATACGATCAAGAAATACTTATCTATAAATAATTATATAGGGAAGTGAGTACATACTAGCTGGAGTAAAGAATATCAGTCGATACATATATACATACATACACACACACACGTATATATATATGTATATATGTATTAAATTTTAAGTTACAATTTTTAATAATAATTCTCGTCAAAATTTAATAAACCAAATAAGGAATATAATAAAATTCTTTTTACGTTCTACGATTTAAGAAATTATTTATATTTAATATTGCACACGTAACTCGATACAATGTTATACTATTTTATTGAACACTGTATAAAACGATACAACAATATACTACTGTATAAGACTCTACAAAGTATTTAAGTGAGTCGTTCCAGTTCTTTAATGCTTCGTAACAGTCATTAACTCGTACATTTATATCTCTTTAAAACTGAATTAAAAATACCATTTCAAATATATACCTAAGTTAACTCATTCACGCATGAATGACCATTATCATTCCAAGAAACATCATATACGCATACACACTCATACCTAAACAATGTTGCTTTTTTAATACACACTGTCGCATTAATTTACATACCTTTACATTATTTTTCCTATCCAATACTATTAACAAATACGAATGAACGTGGATGTGTCGAAAATGGTAAAGAAAAAAGAGAAAAGAAAAATAGAAGAAAAAGAAGGAAAATTGCTGTTGGAAGATAACGAAGCGACGATTTAATGAGGAACGTGCGGATCCAGAACGTTGTGTATAATGGATCCGCGTCATCGTGGCAGCTTGGTGCTGCGGTTAATTAAAACGATCGCTCGCTCGAGATCGAGATCATTTGTTTACCGATCGTGCGCGAGAACATATCTGGCCGTTAGCATCACGCCGTGTCGGATTGGAATCAGCTACCGGATTTAACGTACGAAGAAACCTCTTCGGCCTCGAGGCCGAAAAGAACGAAGAAAAATGGGACCTCGTTCTCGATTAAACGGGAATGAAATCAAATGGAAATGAGAACGATTATGATATACATCGATTGGAATGAATTGAAAAATGGATCTTTTCTTTTTTCTTTTTTTTCTTTTTTCTTTGTACAATTGGACACCCATTGACAAATGTTTCAACTTATTTATGACATTATAAATTGTCCTTCATTGATCCACGACGATCATTATACGTTTCATTATTTTTCTTTTCTCTTTTTTTTTGTTTTTTCTTCACTGAATTATAATGATCGGAGAGAGTATACTGATCGGAGAATATACTGATCGGAATATTTTTTAATTCTTGATGAAAAATCTAATAGAAATTTTTAAAAGGAAAAAATGTCGTTTTCATTAAAATATACAATATACCTATCTATGCGTATTAATTAATTAAAAATGATATTAATTTATTAGTAATGTAATAAAAAACTTTCCTTGATATCGATAAACAGCTACTTGTTAACAACCGGATGATTTAAGAACAGTATGTTTCGTATGTATCGTATACATGAAAGATATACGATAATTTTAATTGAAAAAAAAAGAAAAAAGAAAAAACATATTAATCAATATAGTCAATACAAATTAATTCATTAGAAAAATCCTTGACGAATTCGATAACCTAAAATCTAAAAACTACTATTTTTATCAGAACTTGAAAGACCGAACAAAGCTGAGAATTTTCAAAGTCGAAATTATGTATATAGCATATACAATATATAATATACATATATATATATATATATATATATATATATATATATATATATATGTATGTATGTATGTATGTATGTATATGAAACTGAGATGCTCACGCCCTTTGATGACTCTGCACGAGTATCAACCTCTACCATTCTCGAATATCTCGTGTGTCTAGCTTAGATCAAAGGACGAGAAAAGAGAAGACGAAGAAGAAGGTTCTGATCGAGAAGGGTCCGGAAAAAAGAAGCGATGGCGACCCAATGTAAGAGAGTAGCATCGGCAACAACATCGGTAACAGTAACAGCAACGGCAACAGCAACAGGCTTAGGGAAGAGCTCGGTTAATTACTTGAGACCCATTACTGTGGCACAATAAGCTCCTGTAACACTTCTCCCTCCCTCCCTCTCTCTCTCTCTCTCTCTCTCTCCTTCTCTCTCTCTCCTTCAATTCCTCCTCTTCCTCATCTCTCTTTTCTTCTTCCAGAACTCTTGTTCTTGTCTTCTTCTTCTTCTACTTCTTCTTCTACTACTACTTCTTCTTCTTCTTCCTCTTCTTCTTCTTCTTCTTCTTCTTCTTCTTCTTCTTCTTCTTCCTCCTCTTCTTCTTCTTCTTCTTCGTTGCCGAGCGTGTTCGTGTAAGAGTCGGCGTGACTCTGAAAATGGAAACGAAGAAAGATGGAAGAGAGAAAGAGAGAGAGAAAGAGAGAGAAAGAGAAAGAGAAAGAGAGTAGGATAGTGGTTTTGTTTTTACCTAATTTGCCCCACGGCTTCTTCACGAAAGGAGGAGGAATGGTAGAGAGAGGAGGCCGCTGTCGCCTCAGCCGCCATTTCTCGAACCTGCCGAGATACATACTACTCATCCATACCCACGCAAACTTGTCCAGTCATCGACTCTTGATCGAGCCGACTCTCGAGTCTTTCCTTCTTCTTCTTCTCCTTCTTCTTCCTCTTCTCGAGTCTTTCCTTCTTCTTCTTCTCCTTCTTCTTTCTCTTCTTCTTCTTCTTCTTCTTCTTCTTCTTCTTCTTCTTCTTCTTCTTCTTCTTCTTCTTCTTCTGTTTCTTCTTCTTCTTCTTCTTCTTGCTCCTTCTTGTCTTTCTTATTTTTCTTTTCTTTTTCTTCTTCACTTTCTCTCTCTCTTTTTATCGTTCATCTTTTCTTTTTTTTTTTGAATTTTTTTCTTTTTTGATTTTTGATTTTTTGTTTTGATTTTCTTTCTTTTACGCCGTATCCTTATCTAAATGATCTTCGATATCTCGTGGAATATGATACCTTCTTGATACAAAGTCGAAATGATTTTTATATTATACGAAAATTTTATTTATTTCTTTTTTTTTTTTTTTTTGTTTTAATTCTCGACGATTATAGAATGGCTGTTTCTTTCTTTCGCAAACTTTTTTTTACGAGTTCCTTATGTCGTTATTTTCAATGCACTTTTTAATAATCTTTTCGATTAATTAATTAATTAATCTCTTTAATTTAATATTAATAGACATCGAAAGATACAGTTTTTTCCTAAACATTTTGAAATAATCAATCTAATATTTTTAATCGAACGAATACGTTAAAAGAACAAAT
The DNA here is from genome assembly GCF_905475345.1 of Vespula vulgaris. Classification (NCBI taxonomy): domain Eukaryota; kingdom Metazoa; phylum Arthropoda; class Insecta; order Hymenoptera; family Vespidae; genus Vespula; species Vespula vulgaris. The sequence goes on along the minus strand of NC_066586.1, from coordinate 16,435,717 downwards.
ATGGACACCAAGAATTTTCTTTTACAAATTTTTAATTTAACATCGCGAAGATAAATACATCTTTCTAACAATTCGTATCATTGAATATTATGATACAGACAGATGAAAATTTCCTTTCTCCGTTTAGAATATTTTTATAAACTTGTGGCGTTACATCGTAAAAATATCTACCAAGCCACGTGCTTCTAATCTTTCTAATCTGTAAAGAAACACAGCAACCACTTACATCTGCCAGGTTAAAACTTACAGGTGCTCGTTCTCGATGGTACTCAACTTGACCTTGATGTCATTATCAATCCAATTATCGAACAATTATTAACATAATTCAAAATTGTTATTAATAATCTATAATATTCTCGAATATACATTTAGCTATACATAATTATATGTAGATATATCAGGATTATATTTCAGAAAAGAAAAAACAAAAAAGAAAAAAAAAAGGAAAAAATAATCAAAATCTCGAACTTTCTGATAATAATACCGTTACTCGTTAATTAAATGAAAGAAAAAGAGAGAGAGAGAGAGAGAGAGAGAGAGGGAGAGAAAGAGAGAGAGGTAGAAAAAGAAAGAGATTGAGAACCCCTGTGCTGGACGGTAGCTCGAAAGTTTAATTAATGATACCCAAGTCCTGGTTCATTCATGCCTCTGGAAGAATCTTCGGGTGAAAAAGAAACGCCGCGAGGAGCAAAGTGTGATAAAGCTAAAGAAATAGAAGTGAGGAAGAAAAAAAGAGAGAAGGAGAGAGAGAGAGAGAGAGAGAGAGAGAGAGAGAGAGAGAGAAGAGAATACAAAAATTGGACCGCATTGTGATCAGAGTTCTTTTTTCTATGTCGATGACAACAGCCTGGAGGGAAAATTTTATATATATATTTTTTTCTTTATCCTTTACCCTTTCTCTCTCTGTCTCTCTCTCTCTCTCTCTCTCTCTCTCTCTTTCTTTCTTATTCTCTCTTATTCTCTTCACCTCAGCTAATTCCAGAAGCTTAATTACCTTATAGCTTATAATACCTTTTCTCTTATTTCTCTTTGGCGATGGAAGAGTAACCATTTTTTATTTGTCTTTTTTTTTCTTATTTTTCTATATAATATCCTAGGTAATAATAATAATAACAATAATAATAATATGAGAGAGAGAGAGAGAGATGGAAGAACGGGGACGTTTACTAATCTCGCTTAAGCAAAAACACCATGAACTCATCTTTCTCTTTCTATCGTCATTGTACGAAATGAAAACGAATTTTAAAAGTCGTCTATCGATAATGGCCGATATAATTACTCGTTTAAGTCGGGCAATTAACTCGTCAGTGAGTTCTTCCACGATCGTCTTTTTGCGAGTTGTTATAAGCCGAAGGTCGATGATGCGAATTGTCGAAGGGTTTATAACCCCATTGGTGCACACATTATTAATCTCAATATTTTCTTATGGAGAAGAATAAAATTTTTTTAAGAGGATCGATTTTACTACGTTTTTTTCTTTTCTTTTTGCTTTAAAAATTACAATTAAATTTGTATCATCGTCTATCTATTATAATGTCGCACGAATTATAACAAATATAATCGTAGTAAATTTATTACAATTATAAAAAATTTACACACGTTAATAGTATGAATATAAATTATTAGTATTACTAGTAATTATTATAATTATGATATAGTTATACAAATAAAATAATTATGATATCGATATCATAATATACACTATATCTATATGTATACTCATTTATCTAAAAACATTTTTTTATTAAATTAATGTTATAATAAACATTATGTAATTATATTTATTATAAACAAATACGTACGAGTATAACGAAACAAATTTGTAACGTTAGAAAAAAGAAAAACACGATTCTTGTTTAGACTTACGTACTATTTGCGCATCGCCGTTTTACAAATATTTAATAATAAAAATAATGATACGAGAGAGAAATCGGTTCTGTTAAAGTACAAATAAAACGTACATAAGTGTCTACGTAGTAGAATGATGCAAAAATTGGATCGTAGTTACTTACGTGCGTCGTCGAAAGTCTGGGATGTCGCTTTGTCTCTCTTTTAAAATCACAAACCGTACGAAACTATCTTTCCGATCGTGACTCGGTCGTTCTGTCGCAAGCCGAGGATCGTAAGACAATATGGTTGGTCAGAAGAGAAAGTCCCTTTGTTTATAAAAGAAGGAAGACTCGCTATGTTTGTCATCCGTGTTTTCCATCAAAATGATTGCCACTTTTTGTCCTCTTCTTCCTGTTCGATGATTTTATATTATTAATGAAACGTAGATTAGTTTTAGAATCAAAGAAAGAATTAGAAAGTAACTACATAGTTGATTTGTTTAACACGTTCGACGTTCTAGAATTATTTTCGTATATCTAATTGATTTTATAGACTTTATTATTTTTTGGTTTCTTTTCTTTTTCTTCTTTTTTAATCTGTACAAGATTTTCTTAATATTTAGAAGGTTAGAAAAGTAGACATATATATATTTTTTTCATATATATATATATTAGTCCAGCAATAAAAATGTTAAACAATGATGTAATAATTACGAACGATTATGTTACTGGAAATGTAAGAAAACGTGACTAACAGCGAACAAGTTTGAAAGGTAACTAAGTACCTCTAACGTTTCATTATTATTATATCTCGTCTAGCAATCACCTTTTGGCCGTTGCCCTTCGCTTATGTTTACATGTGTATAAAACCTAACTACAGATATCTCGAGATTTTGTAGTCCGATATGTTTACCTTTCATGGTAAACACAAACTGATAATAAGATAAATCCTACTCTCTGTAGTACATGTAAAACGTAATTAAATATATACAGTTAAAATATAATAAATATATAAAGTAACATAATAAAATATAGAAAAGAAAAAGAAATATCTAGAGGCATATCAAATTATTAATATCACATTATCGAACATGAGAATGTTTTTGTTGATAACATTTAATTATCTGATTTAGACGAAAACGAAATATGAGTATTGTTAGTTACTTCTTGTAAGAGAAAGAGAGAGAAAGAGAGAGAAAGAGAAAGAGAAAGAGAAAGAGAGAGAGAGAGAAATATGCAGAAAGCTGTCAGGAGAACAGCCACAAGGCATGGACGTTAATTATTGCCGAAGGTCGATTTCAATTTCTACCTTCGTATCGTTGCGCGAGAGAAAGATGAAAATGGAGAGAAGAGGAGAACAGAGAGAGAGAGAGAGAGAGAGAGAGAGAGAGAGAGAGAGAGAGAGAGAGAGAGAGAGAGAGAGTCACAGCTGGACACAGGTGGGTGTCGGCTTCGTTTGTAACACGAGAGCCACGATCGGCGGCACCTTCCACCATCGGTGTTGCCTCTCTTGGACGCAACCATCTCTTCCCCTCTTCCTCTTCCTCTCCTCTTCTCTTTCATTTTCTACCCTGAAAGCCGCCACCCGCACCGCCACCTTTGCGTCGCTCACTTTGGATAAGAAAAAATTTCTCTCTGTCTTTTTTTCTCTCTATCTTTTTCTTAAATATAAATAACGGATGTGGGTATATATAAATAGAATAAATAATCGTTTTATAATAGAATAATCGTTTTCTGTGATAAATATTATATAGTACGTAGAAATTATATGTATACATATATTATGTGTAGCTTTCTTTTTTTGTCTTTCATTTTTTATATAAATTTGCACATAAATTTATTTATATATCTATATATAAATTTATATAAAAAATATATATATTAATGTATGTGTCGAATGAATTATTTAAAATAGAAGAGATTTTGTTTTGCCATCGAAAAAAAATGTTGGAGAAAAAGTATTTTCTGAGATATTTTCTTGTACTTTTTTTTTTTTCTTTTTTTTTTCTTTTATCTTTTCTCGTTCTCATAATAAACGATCGAGTAGAATGATAAAAATTTCGAATCACGTAGTCGAATAAAACCTAAACGATTTGATGAAACGTACAGGAGGAAGGATTAATAAAACGCGTAACAGGTAGTCGACTCGTTACAACGTTCAATCAGTTTCTCGCGCGAGATAAAAGGCGAAGGTGATGATGGAGAGAAGCCTGGAGGGCCGATCAGAGAGTCTCACGATCCTGTTCGTTTCCAAGCAAGCTGTTTTTGACACGGCCTATCTCTTCGTAATAGTGAAATTAATCGATCGACTTTCGTTTCTTCCTTTCTATCAATAAAAATAAATCGGGTTAGACATCAAATGAATATTCAAAATTTTTAATGGCTAATATTAAAAATCTTCGAACGGATAATGAATGAATTTTGTTTAAAAATCTGAAAAGAAAAAGAAGTAAAAGAGAAAAGATATTCAAATATTTCTTCCTTTCGATCGTAACGAGTTAAAAATCGAAAGAATTTCAAGAATTTAACAAGTTCCCATGAAAAATTTATAAATATTCGAACAGATAATGATAACAGATATATATAGATATATTAATAAATTTATAATATTTTGATAATACAAATTATAGAAATAGTAATCTTAAATAATCTATACATTTAAACATTATTATACATCTATTATATATAATAGATTCTTTCTATTGTATAGTATTAATAAAATATTTATATATCATATTACACATATTATTATACAGTTATAATAATATTTAATATTGAATAAATAAACAGATAAATAAATTTACTCTTCGAGTTAAAAATCTTGAATAAAAAAAAAAAAAAACAAAGAGAATAAGTCGCCATGAAAAAACTATACAAAGTCGATCGATTTATTCCCACGCTTTCGCGTATCTGGAAGAACGAATCGAGGGTGTAGGATGGATCCACGTAAAAATTGCAAAGACGGTTCTCTACCGTCTAATATAAACTTGTCGAGGACGTCCGGTAGCACGGTTAACTCCTGTGAAACGGAGCACGAATCACGTAGGTGCCGTTCGTTTTACGGTTCTGCTCGGACGAATGCTCGTCGTCTGGCTCGGATAATAAACTCTGAGATGGCGACTATGTCCGCTCGTTAAACGGACGAATCCCTTGAAAACTTTTTGTCCACCACCTCCGCCGGTCGTTTAACCAAGAGTTCCTGCCAAGAATATCGCGATACCGATCGATGATCTGTCGATCAAAATATTTCACGCGTTTCTAGATCTCCTTCGAAGATCGGAGATCAAAAAAATTTTGCCAACGATTCGCATGATCGCTTTTAAGCGCACATTTTTTTTATTTCTTAATTTTTTTATCTTTTTATTATTTTTTAATTCTTATTTATTTATTTATTTATTTTTTTATTTTATTTCAATATTTAATCTATCGAAAGGTTCTCTCGACCTGTAGGACATTGTTACTTTTTAAAATTATAAACGATGTAACGAAGTATTATTAGCAATCACGATAAAATATATATTAATATTATATTATAATCAGTATAAAAACGTGATGTTTTTTAAAAATTGAAAGAAAAAATAAAATATTGTTTCGTAAAAATAGTAATAACAACGTCCAAAATTAAAAATAATATCCTAACAATATTGTAAGAAGAAAAAAATAATAATAACAATAATATCTTAAATAAAAGAGAATCTTTGAATATAATAATAATATCTTTCAAGCTAATAATGTAATAATATTTTAAAAAAAGAATATTATAGAATATTATAGAACAAACGAAACTTTAGAAACTTTCAAGATAAATCTAATAAAAATATAACGAAATCCGTTGATTACATTATCACGAGTATTATCAAGAGATTTTAATTGTTTCTCTCTCTCTCTCTCTCTCTCTCTCTCCCTCTCTCCGAAGGAAGGTATTATCGAGTTTCCCGAATTAAGTATCAGAGAATTGAGAGAATTCATGCGCCCACGTGGCTTCGTCATATTCGTGACAAAGTAGAATTTTCAATTGCAGGATACGGTTGGTTGTACGAACCGCATCTAATCCCATAAATGGAGCGTGGAGCAAATGGCTCGATGGGGGTGTCGGTGTAACGCTGGCGTTACAAAAATTAATCATTCTCGTGTTAATTGGCGCGCATGATCGAGCGATGGTCTCTCGCACGCTAACTTTCTTCGTTGCATCTTCCTTTGCATTTCCCTTCCTCCCCCATCCCTTGTCCCTCTTCACCCATCCCCATCCTCTTTCACTCATCCCCTTTTTCTCTTTCTATTTTTCTTGGCCGTCCTCTCCTTCCGTGACTTTTAGTCATGGTGACCAATTTGTCTACGACCTAGGCCAATACACTCTTGGTGGAGATATAAGTACACGGTGTGTTTCCAAAAAAAAAAAAGAAAAGAAAAGAAACAAGGAATTTTCTAATCCAGAATTAACGAACGGAACGTTTATAAAGATGATCGTATTCTAATCGTGTTTGTAAAACTATTATTCTATCAGATCGAAATTCATTCTGAATGGAACTGTTTTATAGAAATAAATAAATAAATATATATATATATATATATATATATATATATATCAATTGGAAATTGATAATGACCACTGTTACGTAATATTGACAATTTGCTCATGTATTGATAAAAATTTAACACATTTTTCGTCGAACTGAAATCCCTCGAAATAAAATAAATAATTATCTTCAACGTATCCGTTAGAAGAATCGTAGAAAGTTTATTAAAGTATATCCTGATGCAACCATCTCGTTCGGATAATTTCACGATGCAAATGGTTTGTAACTGACCCACCGCAGTGTCGGACCAATTTAAGGGATCATTTCCTCGCGCTGCCGTACTTCAACATCAGAGCGTTGCGACTCGCGGCGAGTCGCGCTCGAGCGAGCCGTGGAGCGCGAGGCACGTGATGAATTAGGGGACCACACACGCACACATCACAAGAAGACAGAGAGAGAGAGAGCGTGCGCGCGCGCACTCGCACGCCTTATTACAGTAGACTTAAGAGTCTACTATATCTAAACGTAAACGCACGTTATTTTTATTATACGAAAATATTAATAATTCTCTGATCTAATTTTCTTAAATTTTCATAGATTAAACAATATCATTAGAAATCGAACGAGAAGATCATAAAGAATTATAAAAATTGTTAATTATTCAAGGCAAAGTTATTATCAGAAATTTGATTGATAGCGTTAGATAGAGTTAGAACTACTCTTAAGAAAGTGATTCGAATCGTTTTAAGAAACGGTAGCCAAACTCGTTTATACTACGATACGTCGATATACAAAAGGATATTTCTTCGTTTGACTTGCTAGAAGTTGCTGATCCAACAATGCCCATACAAATTACATGGGACTTCTCTCTCTCTCTCTCTCTCTTTCTCTCTCTCTCTCTCTCTCCATCTATCCATCCATCCATCCATCCATCTATCTATCTATCTATCTATCTATCTATCTATCTATCTATCTATCTTGTTTTCCTTTTTGATCTTTTTTTTCGTGTTCTCTTTTCTTTCTTTTTTTTCTTTTTGCTTTTTTTTCTAATCTTATTAGAACCTCTGACGTATTTAGACGAGGGAAGGAGACGTCTGAAAAGAATTCCTTGATCTCGTTCTTGAATGAAGTTGTGACTACCGTGGTAACCCGCGGTGAGATGATGATGAAGAACATTCCGTTGCTGGTGGAGACCTGGAGGCTAACAGAGAAGAGTAGACAGAGAAGGAGAATGAAACAGAGAGACAGACAGAGAGAAAGACAGAGAGAGTGAGAGAGAGAGAGAGAGAATGATAGAGGAGGGAGAGGAAGAGAGGAACTATACGAGGCCATTGTGATCCGGATGTCATATGTTGCTCACAAAGTGTTTTACATTCCCGATAGTAATGATTGAAATTCCTTCGTCGTAATCCTCGATGGTTCTTGCCCGTTGTTTCTTATTCGAACTTCGTGTCGAGACCAGTTGAGACGCTGATAAAGTCATTTTCAATGCTCCCTTCCCGCACTTATGCTTACGTAGTTCGATATTTTTTTATTTGTTTTTTTCGTTTCCTTTTTTCGTAGTTTTCTTTTTTCTTTCTTTCTTTATATATATATATATTTTTTTTTTTCTATTCAAGTAAATAAAACATTGGAATGTGAATTTTATGAATTAAATTGAATCACCTTTTTTCAAGGTAAATGTAATGTTCTTCATTTTCCAATCACGCGCAAAGATATTTGAAGTGATCTATGTGAACCATTATATATATATATATATATATATATATATATATATATATATATATATATATAAAATTGTTACAAATATTTCTCCGCTCATTCCTCGCATACCTTCCCATACAAAGATTCTACGTAGGCGGTTGTCAAAAAGAAATGATAGAAGGTAAAAAGGGGAAGAAAATAAGATAAGAATATAAGGGTAAAAATTTAAGAAAAAAGGAAAAAAAAACAAGGAAAAATAAAATTCGTCAAAGATGACGTTTCATCTATCTATCGGCTTCCTTGGAAGCTCGCTCAAAGTCTACCACCAGGATACGGAATCCTGATGGAAGTGCGAATTCCAAGGTGCAAGAAACAGCACAATGGGAAGCGTGTTCGTTGCGAAAGAAAGATGACGGGAAAGAATGGAAGAAGGTGCGAAGAGGATCGAAAGGGGTGGAAGAGGAGAGTCGAGGGGGCGAACTGGAGGAGGGGTTGATTTTTCTCATTGGCCGGGGGCGTGGGATGGCATGGACAGATAGAGAGAAAGAGAGAAAGGCAGAGAGAGAGAGAGAGAGAGAGAAAGAGAAAGAGAGAGAAAGAGAGAGAAGGAACATTGCTCTGGTGGAGTCTGCCGTCTCTCGAGGCTCCTTCAACTTTTTACCGTCGGCTGAGCTGACTCAGCGACTATTTCTCATTAACGGGCCGATATTTTTGTAAAATTGGATTTTCGTCTGAGAAATCACGTGACATCCCACCAACTTATTTTTTTTCTTCTCTCTCTCTCTCTCTCTCTCTCTCTGTCTCTCTCTGTCTTTTTTTTCCTCGAGACAAAATTTTTCTTCCCTAAGAAAAATCTCGTTTTTTTTGTTGGTTGTTTTTTCTTTTTTTTTTCATAAATCTTTTTTCTTTCCTCTCTCTCTTTTTTTTCCTCCATCTTTGTTTTGTCTTTTTCTTTTTTTTCTTTGAATTTGTCCTCGTTAAAAGTAAATATTATACATGGCTGTAAATTTTCGCGAAAAACAGCTCGCGTGTCATACGTGTGCATTGGTTATTCGATGGGATGCACGTTGCACCGCTCGAACGCATTTATCATCATGTGGCCGGCTGCCGAGCAGAGAAAACCATACCCCCACCACTATTAACTTCTGTGGTACGATGCCACTGCCGCCACTGCCGCCGTTGCGCCAGTGCTGCCGCCGTGGAACGACACGTGTAAGCCCCGTACGTCCCTGTCTCAACTAAGTACTTATTATACTTATGACTTGCCACGCTTTTGCGTGTATATGTGTTTTAGCAGTTCGTGTAAATTCAGAATACTTATGTATAATACATACATACATATATACGCGTAATATGTACACATAAATATGTATATATTTGTATATATATATATATAGGTTATGTCTGAGAGGTGATCGGTATTTACATATGTACGCGTTTGCAACGATGTACTTATTAAACAACAATATGGCGATTGTCACGATAAAAAGCGCGTATGCTTAGCGGAAAACATCTCGCTAAAAGGGATCTATTCTGATCTGATGTGATCCATACTTCAAAAATATAATCCACTGAAGTTAATTTATGATGTCGAGTATAGGTCATTGTCATTTGTTCTTTTTTTTACGTTGATTTTTATATCATTTGTAACTAGTTTATCAGACAAGATACTTTCAAAATAATATTTTTTTTTTATTTTATTAAATTTTAATTTTTAATTACAGTAGAGGTTGTATATTTATTAAAAAAAAAAAAGAAAGAAAGAACAAAAGAGGAACAACATGCAAGAATATTATAATCGATCGCTTTTTTTCTTTTTTTTCTTTTTTCTTTTTCTCTTTTTTTTTTACGGATTCCAAACCGGAATTTTATATAAACAATTTGCATGAATCATGTAATGATCGAGGAAATTGGAATAATTTTGAAATAATTTGTTGGATCGATGAATTGATAAATATTCTCGCATTTATGTTTTCATCCCAAACGAATACATAAAAGTCGAGTAACCGACTTACTTAAGTAAGACTGGTTCGTCTTAATGACATGCTTCGTTTCCGTAAGAGCGTATCGTCGTCGCGTGATCAAGAAAAAGAAGGTAAAAGTTGTCGACTGCAATAACGGCGGAGGTAGTAGCACCTTAAGCTCTCGATCACGATCCCTCCGATCGATTTCTTCTTGGTCGCATGCGATCTTACGGGTTGCATCTATCTACATCAATGATACGTTGTTGAACGTACGTTAATTTTATAGCGATGGATAAGAACCGACAATGAAAGAAAATTTTCCTTTTTAATTTACAAATTTAATTTATTAGTAATTACTGATTATTAATTAAGAAGTCTAATTAATTTATTTTACATATATACATATATGCATGTAAATTAAGTTGCATTGTTTATCATAAGTTATATAATATTATATGCAAGTTTTAAATTACACATCATAGTGTAATTATTTTTAGAGCTATAATATAGTTATTACGTAATTATTAGTTAATACATAATTTATATTTGTCATATAATTATTCCGATATATTTATTATATCATTACGATCATATAACATACATGTTGTATTTATTGTACAAGTTGTCAGAACGATTTATTTAAATGAATTTTTATTAATAATTACAAAAGAACGTCGAACGTAAAGATTTAATGCATTTTTAATAATATTGACGAATAAAGAAAGTTTTATCTTTTTTTCTTTTTTTTGACAATCTTGATCCCGATCGTGATCGAATCGATCACTGAGAATACGTCAATGTTTATAACGTCGTCATTACTTAATTATTAATCGTACAAGGCTGTTGTTGTTGAGACAACGAAACGTAGACATAATATCGCGTGTTCCGCCGGCACGATCCGTCGTCGAGTAGCGCGAAAAGAGAATCAAGGTGAAGAAATAGACCTACCGCCGAGAAACCGAACGATCTCGACGACGACTCAACGATTCTAACATTTTTATCCTAATTCTCTTTTTATAAGTATTGCGATAAAACTTGCGTTAACCTTAATCAAAATTACTATGATCGTTATGTTAATAATCGTCGAATGCAGTCAAGCTGTGTTAATGAATCTTAATATTACGATCATTTTCTCTTTCTTTCTCTCTCTCGTTCTATTTCTATCTAACTGTATTTATAATCAATTTTTATATAATAAAAATATATCATATATTATTATTATTATTATATAATTATTTTTGAAATAAGCGAAGTGTTATAAGTGTACTTTCGTGATGTTTATATAAACACACATACACATATACCAACAATATTACATTGTAGGAGTCAAAAATAATGTTAAAATTTGTCACAAAATAATATTCAATACTGAAATAATGTTCTTTAAATAGATACAAAATATTGAAGATTTACGAATTAATTATCAGCCTAAGTCAATTTTAATATCTCTCGATATATAACGATCTCAATGATATTAATCTCATTTGTTATATAATATTTTACGATATCCGACCAGAGCAAAGAGAAAAAAAAAAGAAAGAAAGAAAAGGAAGAAAAGAGAAAAAAAAGGATGATAATTTCTGGACTTGGAGGAAAGAAAGATTCCTCGAGGATTTACACGAGACGCATAAAGTTGGTAACATCCGACGTTATATGTTGTGCCGGTGGTCCAGAGACTTCTTCTCGTTTCCACGCTTTTACGTCAACGATGTTCATCGAAGAAATCGGGCCTCCCGTGAACGTGGATCTCGGTGATGCGACGACGACGTCTCAAAAGGAGGAAGAAGTAAAAAAAAAAAAAAGAAAAGAGAGAAAAAAAAGAAAGAAAGAAAGAAAGAAAGAAAGAAAGAAAGAAAAAAGAGAGAAAGAAAGAAAGAAGAAAAAACAAAAAAGAAAGGAAGGAGAGAGTCTACGTTGTCGTTCGCCGACTTAACCGAGTGCCAATGGTAGAGAGGTGGGGTGGAATGGGGATGGGAGGGGATTGGAGGGGAGGGGGAAAAAGTACTACTCGATGGAAACGCGACAAATCGAGAGGACGAAGAAAAAGAGACGTGTGACTAAGCGAGGTCAAGATTAGAATAGAACTCGGGGTCGAATACACGAATAAGACGGTGAGAAACCGCCGAACGACTTCTACTCGTTGTCCTTCCGTGTCTCTCATCTCTCTGAATGGAAAGGAATTCCTTACTTCGATCGTTCTTCGTTACATCGAAAAAATTTTACAAGAGAAAATTCTTACCGGACGACCAATCGCTGATTGACTCGTCCTCAACATTTTCTTTTTTATTAGACTCTTGAACGATCCGATGGATCCGAGGGAAAGGGGAGAAAGAGAAAAAATGAAAGAGAGAAAGAAAAAACATCGATGCAAACTCATCAAAAAAAAAAGAAAAGAAAAAAAAATATATATATATACAAGAAAGAAAAGAAAAAGTGCGATTCGACTTGGCCTCGTTTACCGCGAAGTTTTCAAAAGAAAATTCCGACGAATCGATTGAGACGTTCTGAAATATTCCTTTCTTTTTATTTTTCTTTTTTCTTTCTTCTTCTTCTTCTTCTTTTTCTTTCGATCACATTCTTGACCGTAGAAAAATAGAAAGAAAAAAGAAATAGAGAAAAAGAATGACAAAGAATAGGAAAACTTTATGCAACTATCATTGCAAAAAAATATAATTTCGATTTGGTTACGTTCGTTACTATTATCAGGAGAAATATTTCGGATCAATCGATATATTCGCGCTCTGAGAAATATTTTTATTATATTTTTGATAAATCTTAAATGAAAGAAAAAATCGATCATCGAAAAATGGAAGCGACCCGATTGGTTCGATTGGAAAATCCCAATCAATCGATTTAGGCTTCTTTAATATCGAACGATATCAATAAAAAAAAAAATAAAAGAATATATAAATAATAAAAAGTATACAAAAAAAATACTTCTCGACTTCGCTAGAATTTTCGAGATAAAAATTCCATTTGACTCATATTAAAATTTGTTTTAATTGTTCTTGAACGTTAAAAAAAAAGAAAGAGAGAGAGAGAGAAAAAGAAAAGAAAGGAAATTAAAAGTGAATTTCATTCCTTTCATTAAAAAAGATCTGTTATTTATTGATTAACATTAATCAAGTTTTCGATCGAAAAAATATACAATGTCAAAGATTGACATCGAATTACTTCGTTTATCTTACGTCGTGTCTATTCAAAAATCTATTGAAACGTGAGTACTTAATGTACCGAGCAGAAAGAAGAGAGAGAGAGACAGAGAGAGAGAGAGAAAAAACAGAGTGTCGTTGAATAGGTAAAAGCAGCAGGCTTCTTTTGCTTCGTTTGCAGAAACTGCAAACGAGGGTGCAACGCTATGACACCGCCGTCACGTCGTCACACTAATCGCCTGAGCTTCGTGCAAAAACGTTAATTGCGATGTTACTCGCTTATGATAATATTTAATCGTCCGACGGATAGTATATACATACGTACGAGAATAGACATAAAATCGATCTTTCCTGTCGATCTTTATCGTAATATTTATAAAAATAAGAACAAATACAATATTTGTTCCTGATAAAACGTTTTACGAAAATTACTCGACATATTTCTTATGAATAATATATTATATATGTATGTATATATACATATATATATAACATAATTATATATAAATATACAATATATATATAAAGAATACTAAAATTTTGACCGAAGAAAAAAATCGTCATAAATAAAAAAATAAGACTATATTACGTGACTTGAACTCAAAATACGATATTCCGAAATTCTTCTTACGAATTTGTTACTATGCATTTTTTCCACTTTTTTCATAAAAACGATTTAAAACTGCATGAAATCGATCGTTAGGAAGAGTTTAAAAAGTACGTCGTCGACTTTTAACTTTCTGATCGTCACTATCGTCTTGTTGACTCGCACATTCGTTTGACGATAAAAAAAAAAGAAGAAGAGAAGATCAAAAAAAAAGTACTAAAGTAACTAAACCTGCAAAGTTGAACTAAAAAAAAAACGAACAAAAAAAGAGGAGGTAGATTACAAAAAAAATAGCAAAAAGAAAAAGAAAAAGAAAAAAGAGAAGAAACGAAAAAAAAGATATGTTCGTCAGGTAGAACGCGATAATTTTTTTTTGTCAACTCCCGTCGGTTATTCGAACGAATGAACGTTCACGAATGGACGGACGTTCGTTTTCGTTTTTCCACTGTTAGAAAATTTTTCTTCGGCATGCTCGAGAGAAGAAGAAGAAGGGCTGCATCCCTTCTGTCTTGTTTTTCTTCTTTTTTTCCTTTTCTTTCTCTCTCTCTCTCTCTCTCTTTTTTTCTTCTTTTCTTTCCCTCGAACGAACGAACGAACGAACGAACGAACGAACGAAGCGCGAACACGAGAAAGCTGTTCTAAGGGTAACAATGTGGATTATGGGCGATGATGACGAATATTTATGAGTTTACGATATTTATGAGTTTATGACTTCTGTGTTAAAAGATTTCACGGGGTACACGCGAAGGACGACTAAGGAAGAAGTTCGCTTTAGTTTTCTTTCAAAGGATATTTCTGACGGTTTGTCACATGGATGACATAACGAGAGGCCACTTTCCTACCTTCTTTTCAATTTGTGTTTCCCACTGAGAAGAACTAGACAATGTTCAGAATTGGTATCTTTTCAAAATTGATATATGTATTATTGTTCTTAAATAATATACTTAATAATATACTTAATATTAATTTATTAATATACTGTATATATTACACATATATACTATTATATTATATATTATATATATAAAATATATAAATATATAAATATTATAAATGTATTAAATGTATAAAACAAGTGTTAATTGTTTGATACATTTATAAGAAAATTTAACATCAATAATATCGAAAATACTCGTAGAGATGATATTAATTGTTATATCACTCTGTATATAAATATATAAAGTAATACAAATTACATTTACTGCACGATTCTATTTTTTAATAATTATCATTCATCTATATATCAGACGAATATTGAAAAATAACGTTAATTATTCTTTACATCCCGTTGAATGAAAAAAGAAAAGAAAACAAAAAAGAAAGAAAGAAGACGTCGAATATGGAAGAGAAGGGAAGGAGGTAACCCGAAAAACTATTCAAGAGGAAATCCATCGTGAAATTCGTAGCTAACGAGGCCGACGAATCGGTACTTTTCGCAATCGGTAGAGAAGCAGCCATCGACAAGTTCTTCAAAGTGACTTCTGTGAGAAGATTTCGCTGTAATCGGCGATGCATGTCGGCAATACGACGAATTTATCAGCGAACCGGTGCATTTCGAAAGTCGGCCTTGTCCATTAAGAGTTAACGGTACCTGACGTGTCTACGTTTGAAAATCTTTCACGTTTGAGAGATAAAAAAAAAATTATAAATAATAAATCCAGGTTACTTTATATAATACTTGGATATATCTTAAATTAAGTTAGTCCTTCAAAAAAAGAAAACAAAACAAAACAAAACCAAGAAGATCCTTTCGAGGTTATCACAAAGTTTTCTCTTTGATTTCCTCGCGTTAAAATTTCACTTATCCTTTCGAAAGGAATACCCATAGATTATTACGAAACGATTTGTTCTAGTACACTAAAAAGCGTTAAGTCATGGGTGTAGTAAGATCGCAATCGTCTTCTCTTCGAGAGGGGCTCCATGATCCGCTCTTCAACAAAATATCCTCGAGCGACAATTAACTGGTCGATTTTCGTGGCACGCCCGAAGGTGTCTCCATAACAAATCTCGAGCTGTTTATAAACGTGAGAAAGAGAGAGAAAGAAATAGAGTCCGTAAGGTTCCACAACAAATCTCGAGCTGTTTATAAACTGTGAGAAAGAGAGGGAGAGAGAGAGAGAGAGAGAGAAAGAGATAGATTTCGTAAGACGTAAATCAAGGAGAAAAAGAGAAAAGAGAGAGAGAGAAGGAAAGACAATATTTGTAATAATAGAAGAACATCAAAGGTTATCTATCTTATTGGCACGATAGACTATACATACGTTCGAACGTTGTACATCAAAAGGTTATTATGAGTTTACGGCTAGTCTCTTATAACCATAATAGTTTTCTTCGTCCTTCCTTACATCCCTTTATCTTTTTCCTTTTAGGAAAAGATATATTTGAAAACGTCGCAATTGGAGATTTACGAGTTAGCCTGAGTGAACTTGGAGCAAATACCATCACTTCCTCGTTTTCGGTCATCCATTCGCGAAATTTTTTCGTTGACTTCTGCTTGTTCGAAGAAAGAAACGAAAAAAGAGAGAGAAACGGAGAGAAAGAGAGAAAGAGAGAAAGAGAGAAAGAGAGGGAGGGATAGAACGAAGGGAGGAAGGAAAGAAGGAAGGAAGGAAGGAAGGAAGGAAGGAAAGAAAGAAAGAGGGGGAAGGACCGCGACTGCGGATGGTGGTCCTTTTCGTTTCTTACGTGACAAGAACTGGCCAGAAGTCAGGCTTTAACGTGGTCGAGACTAACTTGCCACGGACTCCAATGATTTTCTTTGCTCTGATCCTAAAGTTCCACAGGAGCGAGGAGAAGCTGAGACTACCCGCTGACAAGCCGTCAGCATCCTTGGCGGGGTAGCTTTCTTGGTTACCCCTCGACGGGAACTGCTGGCTATCAGTATTTTCTGATATTTAAAAAAAAAAAAGAACAGAAAAAAGAAGAAAAAAAGGGAATTGGAAAAAAATAAAAAAGAAAACGAAAAAGTAGGAATCTTCGAAGGGGATTGTTTTCCTTTGGAAATCTTGTTGTGATTGTTTCCACGGTGAAGCGACGACAAGGAAATGTCTTCTTCTTACCTGGTCGAAAGAGAGAAATGGTGTTTTATTTTTTTTATAGTTTCCCTACTTTTTTCTACTTCTTCTTCTTCTTCTTCTTCTTCTTCTTTTTTCTCCTTCTCATTTTACCACTTTCTTTCCGCTTAATTTTACGCTCGAAAAGTCTCATAGCCCATAGGTCTCTAATTAATCGAATTTATTTATATGATAGATAATAGAAAAATGAGAAAACAAAGAAACAAGAAGAAAGAAAAAGGGATCTAGCGAAAGTTTCGAGACATCAACCTTTGGAACCATCAACTTCGCTGACCGCAAACACGATCCGAAAACCACGTCTCTTCTTCGATCTGTCACGCTAACCAAAACTGTCATTATGAAAAAAGTATAGAAAATGATTTACTGTTTGCATCCGACCGCATCTTCATGTGAATCCATTATGGACGACCAGACATTTATGAGACTTTATTTACCTATGTACATGCATATATACATACAAAGCATTGTATGTATATATATATATATATATACCTTCTTGAAAAGGAAGATGGTTGAAGATGTTAAGAAGGGAAGAAAGAAGAGATGAGAAGGGTTGATTCGTAAAGGGTGGGTAGAAAAAGAATGAATGCAGTTATCGAAGTGACTCGATCAACGGGGAGGTGTCGAAGAGGGTGGATTATTTACGACGCAACACTCTTTCGCTACTTTTGTATTCGTTCTCCTGTGGGCGTAGATCAAACTCCTGAAACAATTTGCATTTATTTAACCGGTATCCACCCTTTTTCTCTCTTCCATTTTTTTTTCTTTCTTTTTGTTTTATTTTGTTTTGTTTTGTTTTCTTTGTTTTTTCAACGTATCGTTCCGCTTATACTTTGCACTTTTCACACCTACTTTTTCATCGTTCTTTACTATTTCTCTCTCTTTCTCTCTCTCTCTCTCTCTTTCTATTCTTTGATTTATTTTACGCGTGGCTTAATCAGAGGTTAATTGGATTTCTATCTAATCAACACTTATGTAGTAGCGTGATTTATTAAATGATATGCTACTTCTACGAACGAGCATGCACTCCAACAATTATAGTAACTTACTGAGAATATTTATCCTATCGAAGTTCGAACAAAATTTACTACCTGATAAAAAGAAAAGATTTACAGGATCGATTGAAAATCGAAGGATCACTTTTCATTCGTTTTTTTTTCTTTTTTATTTTTTC
This sequence comes from Vespula vulgaris, assembly GCF_905475345.1. Taxonomy (NCBI): domain Eukaryota; kingdom Metazoa; phylum Arthropoda; class Insecta; order Hymenoptera; family Vespidae; genus Vespula; species Vespula vulgaris. Next base: position 16,417,696 of record NC_066586.1, on the reverse strand, counting down.
GAACGAAAAAAAGAAAAGAAACATGTGATTACTCGTATAAAATCGCAAGACGATTAATATTCGGACGAATCTTCGATTTGCTCGCTTCGAGTTTCGCGCTTTCGTTGACGAACTTTGTAGATTTTCTCAAAGTTGACCTTGAAAGAAAAGAAAGAAAGAAAGAAAGAAAATAATAAAAAGTATATACGAGAATACGCGAAGGCTGGTAAAAGAATTATCTTACGTAGTTAGTGAAACGCGGTCTTCCGACGGAGCTACCAACTGGTAAGAAGATGGTCGAGCTATTTTGCTCGACTCCTTCGAAATATTTGATGGCACGAGAAGAAAAATTGACGACGATGAGTCGCATGAAGACATTAAGGAGTTTGTTTTGTCCGATCCTCGCGACGGGATGTCTTGCCAGGGATAGGACAACTTCGAAGCAAAACGCTCCTATTGCATCGGTTGAATCTTCGACGCACGCTGGGGGTCCTTTTCGGGTATTCCTCTGTCTCTTTTTCTCCTTCTCTCTTTCTCTCTCTTTCTTTCTCAATTTTCATCTCTTTTTTTCTAACGAAAAGGAATAGAGACAAGAGGAAGACGAGGATAGATAGATAGATAGATAGATAGATAGACGGACGAACGGAACGTTCTTTTAGTTACTATGTTGGGATAATGCGTGTCCTCTCTTCGTACCTTTTAGCCTTCTGTTTGGCGATTTCTCTACGACTGGAACGTATGTACCATAACGTGCAAATACACTGGACCGATAATAAACATTGATGGAACATCAGTGTCCGTTACGAACTAAGACATCTTTCTCTTATTCTTTTTATTCTTCCTTTTTCTTTTCCTTCTTCTTCTCCTTCATTTTTTCCTTTTTTTTCATCTTATTTCTTATCTCTATGAACAAGGGGAACACAGGGGAACAATATCCTCAGTTGAATTCTGAATCTTCTCTTCTGCCAGAAGGGGGAGGGTAGGGGAGAGGGTGGGACCGAGATTTCATGGAACGAATCGAAGTTGGGACGTTAAACTGGACTATCGTTTAGCGAATCGAGAAAGGATAGAAAGGGAACGAAGTTAAAGATGGATTTTTATTTTCTGTGTAAAAATAGATTAACCCTTTCTATTGATCCTGTCCAATCTCGAAGTCACAAGCTTTGTGTATTTTTGTGGTAGTTTTGTTTTTTACTTCTTTATATATATATACCTAAACTTTACTTTATCGTTTTATTCTTTAAACAAACTTTATTGTTAATTCGTACGTCATTTATTTATTATAATTCTATCCAACTTCAAAGCCACATGCCTATGTAATTTTTAATTTATTTTCTATTTTTTTCTTATATATCTAAACTTTATTTTATCGTTTTATTCATCGAACAAACTTTATCGTTACTTCGTGTAGAAAGTTTTTAATTTTGTTCAACTTGCAATTAACAATATCGTAACTTCGATATTACGTTATCATTCTTCTTTTTGTTTTTTGTAGATACACAAGAAAGAAATAAAAAAATGATTCAACATTTTTCTCGATTTTCTTATCGAAGAAAATTCGTTTATGAATGAATCTAATTACGTCTAATATCGTCACGTTCGTTTCCTTTTATATTTTTTTTACTTTTCTTTCTTTCTTTCTTTCTTTCTTGTTTCTTTTATTTTTTATTTGCTTTTCCTTTAGACTTTTTTATAATCTTTTTTTTTACTTTTCTTTCATTTAAAAATAATCATGTCCTAAGAACTTTTCGAAATTCATTATGGCATTTCCGAGTCGACGGACCATTGCTTTCGTTTCGTATCCTGTTGGCTGCATGCATCGTCATTTCCTCGACGACGAAGAATCATCAAAAGCCTTTCGGTAGAAAACGGTAGGAGAGGGTGAGGAAGGGGAGGAAAGCGAAGGGAGCGAGGAGAGGGACATAAGGGGGAAACAAAGAGGACCTATTCGTAATCCGCGATCATGCGTGAACGAGCAGACCTAATGATTACGAAAACGCATAATGATCCTGTTCGCGAACCTGTTACCTACTTTGCTCGAAAAACATTTGGAAATCTCGTTTTCTCAAACAGCAGTAATACGTAAGTTAGATTACAAAATATCTCGTTTACGTAGATATTATACTTTACGTTGAAAAATTACAACAAATTCGATGAGTCAATGATCGAAAAAGAAGATCGAATTAATAGATTAAACTTATAAATTTTTATCGTTAGAATTGAATCTGTTCGAATGGAGTATTAAGAATTTTCTTTTTAACGTTGCATTATATTCTCGAATAATACGAGAAACATATGAATAATTTGGATAATTACAACGTCAATAAAACATAAGTCAAATTACAAAATATCTTTTAAATATTACACTTTACATTCGAAAATTATAACGCATTGGATGAGTCTATGATTAGAAAAAAAAAAAAAAAGATTCTTATCCGTCAAACCGTTCAGACGAAGTAGCTCCATTTTCTTTTCAACGATAAATTATTTCGAATAATACTTGAATAATTAACAAATATTCGATTAATTTGTAATAACAATAACAGCAACGAAATTTTAAAGTCAATCAAAAAAAAAAAAAACCTTAATAAAAGCTCAATTTTCTTTTTAACGTAACACCGTCTCGTGTAATACTAGAAATATTTGACTAATTAGAGTGATGATAATCATATTATCAATAATAATAAAAGAAAAATCTATATATATATATATATTACATCTATAGTCATTTCTCCAAATGAAATTTATGATAAAAAAGCACGGACTATCATGAGAAAAGAGTAGAAATGATATAGTAGAAGTCTACTCTTCTGGAAAGAGAACTCTCTAATGTAAGTGGGAGGCGTGGCCTCTTGGCAATGGACTCGCACGAGGATTGGTGTTCGTTGGTTGGTAATACTCGTGACGCCTACCCTAAGTCTCCGGTTCGAAGTTTCACAGTACAGTTTGCCATGGAACGAGGATTCCACCTTGTGCCGGGGTTACCCCACTTCCTCTTTCAGAGGATTTTTAGGATCGACGATGGGAGTGGCCAATCCTTAGTTACTTGCCTTCTTCGTTGACGACGAGCTTAGTCAGGATCAAGAAGCCGATCTGTTCGTAGTAGTCGAGTTGTTGTTCTTACTGGTGAGAGATCGAAAGATCTAACCAGGAGCAGTAGATGTATGGACGATAATATAGATTGATTGTAACATCGGCAAAATAGAGACAGATAAATAGAAAGAGAGAGAGAGAGAGAGAGGAGAGAGAGAGGAGAGAGAGAGAGAGAGGGAGAGAGGGAACGGGAAAAGGTCAATTGGGATAGATAGAAACAAAACAAAAAGGAAAACAAAAACGACCAAAAACATTTTAAACGAACGTGTGTTGGATTACCTTGTGAATTATCTGGTGTTGTTATTGAAGGAAACAATAGCTTAAGTGACTACCTCGTTAAACTGAATACTGTGTTGAACGTGCGAAGAAATCAATGTCTGTTACATCTACTTGTTACTTTTAATCTTTCATGGTTTATTTTAAAGAAATTGGATAAGGAAGATAGATAGATAGATAGATAGATAGAGGGAAAGGGAGAAAGAGAAAGGAAGAGAGGTAGAGAGATAGAGAGAGAGAAAGAAAGAGACAGAGGATCTAAAAATCAGTGAAGTGATTTAGTGATTTCAAGATTTCGTGGCCGGCGGGCAGGTCCGAAGTAGTCAGTGGTTCGGACTACTTGAAATGACGGTTACCACTAATTTCTCGATGATGCGACCCTGTTTCACTGGATACCCATTTCAAGGTAAACGTTTATTTATTTTATTAAATCTATCTATAAAGCTTTTGTATTTGATTGTATTTTTATTGGAAACGTTTGATCTATATTCTTCTATTAATAGTAAAAATCTTTTCTGTATCACTCGTGATGATTTTGTTAAATTTTTAATAAAATATTTCGACAAAAAAAAAAGAAAAAGAGTTTTTGCTAAAAAAATGCAAGAAAATATATTAGCCGTCTTGAGACTAACCATTCAGTTATTGTTAACGGTTATATCATAAATTATAAAATATTACTTCTGAAGAAAATTACGGTCGTACTCCGAAAAAAAAACCTTTTCGGATTTACTTCAGGTTAACGCACCATCTTCGACTTGACAATCTTCTTTAATATTACCTTTTCCTTTTTTTCCTATCCTTTTTTGTCTTCTTTTTTTCTTTTCGTTCCTTCTTCCTTCAAATTACCAATATCTCGTTTTTATGTTACTTAAACGACGCACTATCCCATGGTTCAAACTTTCTGAAAGATTTTTTTTTAATTTGTATTAGAATCTAACTGTTAAAAATTGTTTTATCGAATTATATCGTGTAATATTATTATCGATTATCGTCAATCCGCGAATTTACGTTCTTACCGTCGGTCTGAAAATTTCAACGTTGCATTCAATATTATTATTTGAAAATCCTAGAGATCTATGGTATCTAATAGAATTTACGAGGAGAAAGGCCTCGAAAAATTTGACCATCGTCACGTACATACCTAAGTCATAAATTACAATTTTTTTTTATTTAAGAAAGTAATAATAAATTGTAATATGGTCTTCTCAAAAGGTATTCTCCTATATAAAGTAATGAGTGCGTTAGAGAAAATATATATTGCATTCCAATGTTCGTAGTATCGTCTAATCGTTTCTAACTGTGCGAAGGCAAAATTGATTAATATCATTAATCACTGTCTCTACGATATACATGTAATTACACGTTCTATTAATCCCGCGATAAAGAATTCTTTGAAAATATAGAAAATCTACGATTATCGAATCGATCGTACGATATTTTCAAGAATTAGAAGAACGAGGATTTTCAAAATAATCCACAAGAATTTCCAAGAAAAATAGCGAAGAGAAAAAAGAAACGAAGGAAAATTAAAATAAAAAACAATAATAAAAAATAACGATTAATAATTAATAATAATAATTTAAAACGAAAAAAAAATCGGAAGTCGCTTTGAATAATAATCAGAATTATTACGATCGATATCGGTATACGATAAATAATAAAATAATAAATAACAAATAAAACGTACGGTTTCGATCGAATTTTCTTTTTTTGCTTTTTTTTTTGGCCAAGCTGATGGAAGCGATGCATGACTTTCGTTATGCAATCATTCGCGGTTTTAATGCACCGTCGACGCTATCTTTTTCCTTCATTTTTTTTGTTTTTTTTTTTTTTTTGTTATCCTCCTCCCTTGGAGATTACGAGAGCGATCGATCGATCGATCGATCGATCGATGGACTTGCCTAAACACGTGAATTAACGATTGATTTATTTAATTTTTTTTTTTGGTATGTACTTGCTAGTTGATTTTCAAAAAAAAAATCACTATATTCGATCGTTCGCAAAATATCTTTATAATTTATTTATATCATATTTTATTATACCATAATTTATTAATACATCTATTTTTCTTTTCTTCCAATCGTTATTTTTACAAAAAAAAATTATGTATATATATGTATATTCGAAATATTAATTTATATATGTGTGTGTAAGGATTCACAAAGATCCCTTTTTCCTTTTTTCCTAATCTCTGGGTAAAACCTTTTTGCTTCAATGAATGATCGTAACGGTATGATCCGCGTGAATCAATATATCTAGAAGAGATCTATCTATCGAAGAAAGATCGATCATTTTTTCTCCTCGATTCAGTTTCGCATCAGTGATCAGACTTTTCGTTCGGATTGTCATTGAGATGAAATTTTTCCATTCGATGCAACGTTTTTCTTAGAATCGAAGCACACATTTCTCATGATGTTCGATAATCTAAGAAATAAAGAAATCTCGTCATAATTTTTTTTATTTATTTGTTCTTTTTTTTTCTTTTTAATTCTTTATTCTTAATACTCTTCGATCGTTCGATCATTCAAATAAATTTCATCTTGATTTCATCTTGTTTCTCTCTCTCTCTCTCTCTCTCCTTTTCTCTCTCTCTCTCTCTCTCTCTCTCTCTCTCTCTCTCTTTCTTTCTCTCTCTCTCTGTACTTGTAATCATTTTTTTTTTATGTTTTCCATTTGTATTGTTCATGCTATATACGGACATACACACACATACAACGAGAGGAAATAACTTTCGATTAACGAGCTCTACTCGTGTTCTCGCGTACTATTCTCGAGTTCTAAATTAAAAGTCTACGTGAGTCGAAAGGCAACTGTAAGAACGATCGTTGTAAGAACGTTATTTCTCTCTCGTCTCTCTCTTTCTCTCTCCCTCTCCCTCTCCCTCTCTTTCTCTCTCTCTCTCTCTCTCTCTCTCTCTTTCTCGCTCCTTTCGCCGAGCTTATATATACTTCGTCTAAATCGAAATTAAATAAGCCAAGGAAATTATACGCTATCATTATTGCGAGTCATAAACCTTCAGCTTAGTTGGACTTATCTCGATAGTCAAAGTTATTGTCGTCTTTTGTATGCCTTTCTTGTAACTTTTTTGTTAGTGAGAGAAAGAAAGAAAGAAAAAAAAAGAAAGAAAAAGAGAGAAAGAGAGAGAGAAAGAGAGAGAGAGAGAGAGAGAGAGAGGGAATAAAAAGAAAAAGAAAAAAAGACATAATGAAAGAAATAAAAATCTTTACTTAATAACCTTATTATCTTCAATGAAAAGAGGAATAATTTCTTCAGTTTTCTAATATTATCTTTTAGATTTAGGATCGATACCAGGACAGGGCCGTGTTAATCAATTAGGAGGAGTATTTATAAACGGTCGACCATTACCCAATCATATTCGATTGAAGATAGTTGAGATGGCTGGTGCTGGCATCAGACCGTGCGTTATATCCAGGTAAATTCGATCGACGATTTATGTAATTGTTGTTCGTTAATTTAATCTAATCAATTATGATCGTCGATTAAAGAATGATACGTTTCACGTTAGACAACTACGTG